>NW_027508799.1:34265000-34365000 GCF_051911475.1 Siphateles boraxobius | reverse complement strand
TTACCATTTCCCCCCCAAATTCCATTTTTTTTTAATTCTGTTTTCGGTTAAATTTTTCTGTAGCATACATTTTAATAATGTTAAATTGTAATGATAAAAAAGTAAAAAAAAAGCACAACAGCGGTTTACTGTAATAATTGTGATACTCATTAAAAAATGATGAGTAATAGATTGTACTACTATTATTATTAAAGTTAAGAAGTACATACTACAGTACAATAGCAATATTATGTCATAATTTCTTCAAGTCAAACTTACCTTTTATTTTAATTTTAAGTGCACAGGCCTACTTTAGATTTTTTTCCATCCAAATTTTGCCAAATTCAGTGACATTCTGTATTATACTGTAAATTCCTTTATGACCAGATTCCGCAATTTCCGAATTGTGGAAACAGGAGCTTAAGCATAATATCGCTTCACTTCATAAGGTTTTGTTGCAACGATGTAAACAACATTGTTTAATATACATTATATTTAATACAATATGTTTAATACATATTTCTGGAGAAGATTTTGCAGGAGATATCCAGCATGACAGAAATAGAAATTAGGCGATGCACAAACTATTTAATTCTTTTCATGGCTAAATAGGACAAAAACCTGTTGTGGAGACTTTCACATTTTTTGACTTTTTTTGCACCTGGTCAAAAGTTCTCAAACAGGTTTTCTTACCCAAACCCTCAGACTCAAACAGATATGTCTCATCCACTCCTATATGACGACACCAGGACAGAAAATTTGCGGTGTTGTCCCGGGCGAAAAACGATCCAGGGGAGGCGTTTTTCTTGAAGGGGATTTTCTTTGAAGGAAGCTGTTAATAAAACAGAGACGGGAATTACAACCGAACAGCCCTGCGGATATGAGAGCTGTACTGCCATAGAGTTTTACATGTTCTTTACCCACCTGTGTTTCTGAATCCTGTGGGATTTTACTCTGAAGAACTCCAACCAGACGACACAGTTTGACACCGTTGTCCAGCTCCTCCATGAAGCGTTCAGCTTTCACCTGCTCATCTGTAAAGACAGAAATCTGTTTCCATGTTGTTGACTTGAGAATTACTCACCCTCATGTCCTTCAAAACCTGTAAGACTTTCATTCATCTCGAAACACAGATTGTCTCTCTTCGGAAAATTTGGACTAAACCGCTCAGTTCATATGGATTAGTTTGTACGATTTCTTTATGAATTTTTTGAAACGTCAAAGTGGTAGTTGCGTAGACTGTCAATGGAGGGACAGAAATCTCTCAGATTTCATTAAAATATCATACATTTTTTTTCGAAGGTAAAAAAAAAAAGAATTCTTACAGGTTTGGAACAACATCAGTTTGAGTTGAGTAAATTACAGAATTCTCAGAATTTGTGGGTGAACTATCCCTTTAAGGCCTCAATATACTTCAAGCAAAATCAAATAACGAACTGATGTGACATTTCGAACAAAATCAGGCCAAAACGTTTAGTTTGGAGTTTATTTGGGGAGTTCGAAACAGCTTGCCAAAGCGAACTTTCTGGAAAAGTTTACACTAGCTGGTAAACGCCTTCAAACTACCATTGGTCCATGTGGCGATGACATAATAGGTAGGTGTGGCTCTTAGGCTCCGCCTACTTTGATGTGAAAATCATTTCTTCTGTTCAGTGCGTCGAGGTCAGACGACCGCGAGTAATAAAATAAGAACATGAACACACTAGAAAGCTGCTTTATAGTAGAAGCTGAAGTTGTAATTCTAATTGAAAGTGACACTGACACCGTTTTTCATGTTCAATATCGTAAAGATGCTGCTTTAAAGCAATACATTGTATAAGTGCTATATAAATAAACGTAACGTGACTAGACTGGAGTGCAGAGCTCGTGCCAACATCCACATCACTAGGGATGGGAATTGAAAACCGGTTCCACTCGAGAACCGGTTCTAAGTTTTATGAACCATTGATATTGTATGCCGTCGACGTTAACGAGTCCTCTTATCGATGCTCCTGCTCCGAGTCCCAGCCGTGAACTCACAACTGTCCCTTTTGTCCTTTTACGGACGGGCATCTGTGGGATTCATGGAGAGGAAGAGACGATCTAAAGCTTGGCTTTATTTTACTAAACGAGATGAAAATGATGCCGTTTGCAATAACTGCAAGGCTGTTATTTTGTGTAAGGGTGCAAATACAAGCAACATGCTTAAACGTATATCTACCCATGGAACTAAATTGCCAACTACCCAAGCTAGCACCACCGTAACCTCCATTGAACAGGCCAATGTAGTGTTAAATATCACTGGCGTCTTACAAATAACAGGCACATTCTACGAAAACACTGTATTATGTATAACCATTCCATCCCTGTTTTTATAGAGTATAGTTTTAATTCTAGGAAAATGGACGAGGTCGATAAGCACAGTGTGGCCACATTTTAGTACTTTGTTCAAATTCCTCACTGAAAGAGGACAATAGGATTACAAAGACTTAATCTAACAAAAAAAAGCAACAAACAGAGCAACAGGTTTACGGGTGAAGAAACTTTTCAGGGTGACAATCTTTCTTCTGGCCCACGTAAAGCATGTAGACAGACAGGTAAGGGCAACACCCTCTATTATCCTACAAAGACTGAGAGATTGAGTTCTTGTTTCGGGGGTCGTATGTCACCGTTATACAGAGCATACGTCGTTTCCCACACTTCTTTGCTTGATTTATGGGGCTTTAGGTTTCAGTTATTTGACAAAAGGAAAAGACGTTTAGGCTAATAATGGTGGTAATTCTTAGCTTTGATGCACTGAGAGCGAGTCACGGACGTCTTATTTTGCGTGAACAGATTTACCCAGCATGCCGCTGATCCAGATGGCGAGATCCTCCTGCATGGGCACCAGTGTTGCTTCGTGTCGCACGGACAACCATTGGTCATACTGGAACACATCAGCCAAACTGGGGCCGGGACGGGGCAAACGCAGGCTTCGAGGGCACTGTAACGGGACATCGAACTTCTCGCCAAACCATGCCTGAGACAGAAAGAGGAAGAGCAGACAGATCAGCATGTGCACACAGAGACACACACTCAACTGAGACCAATCACACACACACACACACAAAACTGTCACAATGACCCCTCACATGGATTCCACGCTCCCTCTCCAGAAAGAGGGCGACCCTGCTTAAATCAGGACAGTTTTGCAAACACTCATTCATCAAAGTGAAGCTAACAAGCATGACTAATCAAATAACACACTTACACAAGGAGGAGAGAGACAATCAACACAATAACATTTAGACAAAACTATTGATGCACAGAATAAAAAATAAATAAAATGTAAAAAAAAAAACTGAATCTTCGATTTTGGCAGAAACCGGTTTAGAGGGCTGACCGAAACTGTAACGTTTCATTTGCCTTTTCCGATGGTGTGTTTTGACTGTCATTAGTGACGTTTCCATCTAACTACTGTTATGCAAATTTTGGGATATTGCATAAAAACAAACTTCTGGATGGAATTCAAAGATGTTCATAAATTCTAAAAATGCAAACTATTTTTTTTTTATCTGATAAGACGCATATAAACTATGATGGAAACACATTTACCAAATAAATTCCTTGATGCCTCAAAACACACACACGCACGCACGCACGCACGCACGCACACACACACACACACAAAGAATTACTGGATACTACAATTGGATAACTGGACTAACCAGCAGATCAATTCCATTGCACAGCATCTTAAATGTTGTTTTAGCTATTCTGAAATGCCTGAACCAAAGTCTGGCATCAAAATTGTTGGGTAAAATGACCTCCCAAATGAGTCTTGCACGACCGCGTTCCCAAAGACCAGGCATCCGGACGCAGGATTTCACGAAAGAGGCGCAAGTCATTTATGATGTATGATAAACATGTGATGGAAACGGTGCTTTGTTCGCAAATGTATAATGCGATATTCCAATTTTGCACATAAGTTAAATTTGCAACTTTGGATGGAAACAGCTGATGTCTGTTTCATGCAGCAGGGCCTGAATTTCGTTTTGGAAAATAGGGGGGAGATCCCCCTTTAGGTCATTCTTATGGGGGGGATTTTTTTAGACAATTTAAAAAAAATACATTTAGCTTAATGTTTGCTCACTCATTGTATTTGTGTTTTTACAATGGGGTAATTTTTTTTAGTTTACACAACAAAAGGAAGCTTGATTTCAATCAAAAAAGCAGCACAAATAAATACATGAAATAAAGAGAAAAGTTTAGGTCTAACACTAGTATTCAGAAATGCTAGAAACGGAAAAAAGTAATCAAATGTAAAGTAACACGGAATAGGCTTTTAGTCCTGTATAATTTGAATACATAGGCTATTAATCCTGATTCCTTACAATTAATGCTATCTTTTGTTGTTTTATATACAATAATGACAGACACATTTTAGGCTACTCTCACTTTAAGAGCTAGTGCACGGATCCACGTTCACATGTTGCATGTAAAGCGCAGTCCGCGCCACTTTCTCCTCTTTTTTTAAAAGGGCTCCCTGTTGCTAAGCAATCATGAGCCACGTTCTCCATGAAGACGAAGACGTTTCAGCAAAGGATGAACGCGCAAAAGACGTAACGTGAACGGCCCATACTGTTTTCATTATAGTGTCACATGCATTTTCTTTTTGTATTATTTTTTTAAGACATAACCGATTGTGTTTGAGAGGATACTCCCCAAGACGGGAATTTAGACAATGTTGTGTGCTTTTGACCGTTAAAGCGCTATAATTCAAGAAAAATAACTCAGTTTTGTTACTCACGAGCTGTTTGTCATGCAGGTTAAAATCGCTTTAATGTTTAAATAGGTAAGACTTAAAAAGACGCACAAATTATAAACATTAGTGACGATGCAATGGCCCGATTGTGCAAGTGACATTTCCATCATATGTCCCGACTCCTGAAACGCGAGAGTCTAGAGTCGCCGCCTGCAGCCGCGCGATTGACTTGCCTTGCAGTGGCGTGCACAGACCTGCTCAGGGCAGGGGCGGAGGGACGAAAAATAGCACTAAATTAAAAAAATGATTACTTCTTGATTTTTTTTTTGTTTTTATTCTTTCTTTCCTTGGCATTCTAAGAAAATATGTTGATACAATTATTAGAATACATAACATGAAAATAGGGAAATTATGATAATATTAAATATTATTTTACCAAACAAAACAGTGAGAATCAAGAAGGCAATTATGGAAAATTAATTTTTAGTTTTCTTGATGTTGTAAATGTAATGTATGTATTATATGTATGAAAGACCGTGTTAGCTATCATGAATCAGTAACACTTTACAATAAGGTTTCATTAGTTAACGTTAGCTAATGAACTGCACTTCTACAGCATTTATTTATCTTAGTTAATTTCAGGATTTACTAAAACATTAAAATGTTTGTATTTGTTATCATTAGTTAATGCACTAACTGTGACATAACATGAATAAACAATTAACAGTTCTAGTATTAACTAAGATATAGCCTACAGTAAAAAATGTGTTGCTCATGGTTAGTTCATACATGAGTAGGCTAATTATGTAAAAATTTTGTAAAGCGTTACTATGAAATCAAATATATAAGTTCCTCACAATTTAGAGTTGGACATGGACTTAAGATTTCATTAAACTAACTGTTAGATGTATTTCTGCACTTTTATTCCTTGGATAAAAACGAATGACATTGTCACTCAGAATGTGTCTGAAATCGAGTTATAGTTTTATTGTAGTTAAGAATAACTCGCATCCTGCAGCAACTTTTAGAGTAGCATGGTGATGGTAGGATAAATGTAGTTTTCCGTATTAGCTTAAACGTTACCGGCTGCTCGTTTGAAGAGACTCGCGCGAACTGCTGCGTAGTGCGTACCAGAACCGTTAAAAGCGTTTGAGGCGCTGCAAAGGAAACTCCGCCTACCACTTCTCCGCCAAATTTTTTTAAATATAATATTTGTTTGTATTATTATTGTTAGTGGCAAGGGTGTGTGTGTGTTTCATTTATTATAATATTTATAATAATAATAATTATTATTTACAATTATCAGAGAAGGGCACAATACATTTTGAGACAAAAGGGGCAGGGGCGTGAGCCCCCTCCGGCCCCCCCGGGTTGATCAAATTGGTTTCCAATTTTTATTCAATCTTCATTTTGATGAACCGAGATCTTTTAGTCTGTGCTTTTTTATCTCTGTTGAGTGAACAAAACTTCAATAAACATCATTGTGATGAGCCCGCCATCCAATGTTACTTTTGATATGAAACAAATCTGAGTTTTCAAATTCTGTCAATTTTATGATGAAATTCAAACAAATGTGGTTTTGACTCTTTAAAGGTGGGATATGTGATTCTCTTTTTATTCCATTTTTTCAAAATAACTTGAAATCCTATTCCTAACCCACTTACAGCCACTGAGTTAGAAGCACTGAAATGAAAATTAAGCAATTTAATCATCTGTAGAACGGCAGGACTCGGAAAAACTCCAGCCAATCATTTCCAAGACCACCTGGAATCATTGGACAGTAAGTTCGTCAATCAAACGGCCGTACCACACCCCCCTCCCCCCAGTGCGCGTGACCCCCTTCCTGCGCATACTCAAAACTCGTGACACGTGTATCTCGTCAGTAAAGCCGGTTCCATGATTAGTAGTAAATCGTCATTACAATCTCTCGCGCATCTGAGTTCTCGCTCGTGCATGATTGCGCGTCCATGTTCTTCGAATGGGTGGAGTCAGAGCCAGTGTTGGAGGAAAGAAGGTAGGACCATTTGAATTGTGTATTTTGAAAATCTGCCGGTCGTTTTCCAAATCACATACCCCACCTTTAAAGTGGCAGATCACAGTAGCCACGTCACAAACCGATCATCTTATCTCCTCTTTACTACTAGTTACAGCACAAAATAAACATGTATGAACATCAGAGTGTATGTTGAAAGATACATTACAATTTAGTGAAATGCATTATGTCTCGTAATTATTTCAACCAGGAAAAGATGTCAGTAAAACAGCTTGTGAACAATGTCACGTTGCATTTAGCTCAGGAAAACCGTTCAAATATTCATAGCTTGTTGGGATCATTAAAAGGTTGATATAAAAACTGCCTTCTTTAAATGTTTATATACAACTTTTTTTATTTGAGTGTTATGATTGATTAATTAATTGATTATTAAAGTATTCTCAGCAAAATGAAAACTTTGTTTCGGTAAAAAAAACATTGATGCACCACTAGAAAAAAACAATGAGTTTGTGAACTTGTGGCAAAATCTCTCAGACTTTATTTGGGCTTCAAGTTAAATACTTGGGTTTAAGCATTTAAACAAACCCTGAACCTCGAGTATGAGCAATACTAATAGTGATGCTTTAGCAATTACCACTAACAATCTAATTTCTGTCTTGCATTCATGCAGCCCCTTAGAGACTGAGGCGGAACATCTGTTTGAAACACACAATCACGACCACAATCACGACCACAATCACGACCACAATCACGACCACACACACACACACACACACACACACACACACACACACACACACACACACACACACACACACACACACACACACACACACACACACACACACACACACACACACACACACACACACACACACACACACACACACACAGAGAGAGAGAGAGAGTGTGTATCATTCACCAATAATCTGGACGAGCAGATCTTTTAAAAGAGCCTGAATCACACCTAAGTGCTTGGAATGACTGAAAAACGAAAGCACATTTTAAAAATCAAACACAAGCAGGCCTCTCCAAGAGAAGTCCCATAACCTCACTGCTACTTTAATGAGCATGAATCCTGCCGTTCCCACACATGCATCAAACTCCCAGGAGGAACAGAGCGAGCGAGAGCTTCAGGCTCCTACTAACACACATATGGAGCGTTTCTTCTGCTCGTGCACAAAGCCTGACTAATTAAACAGGAAAATGTTTGCATGTGGGGTTGTTCTGTTCATATTACATAAAACATCCAAGATTATAATTCCATAGCAGATTACGGTCAGCTCAATTCTGCTAAAGTTTTATTGAATGTTAATCTTTGGTTTGGTCGCCAACTCAATGCAAACACCTACCCTGTCTATCTGGTGTGTTCATGCACAGTTTCAAATGCATCCGGCATTACATAATGTGGTCAGTTCACACATGAAATCAGATATAATTAAAGATGCTGAATTACCCATCAGTTCAGGCGGGATGGTGTAAAACAAACAATACAAATCAGTTTGGAACGTTCAACACATGCAAAAATTCTAAATTAGCTGAAAAGAGAATAAATGTAAACTGTCAAACTATGAATGCATTTTTAAAAAGCATTCAAAAGCACATAAATAAAACATAAAAAGGCATAAAATTGTACCTGCAAACCAGCCTGAACCGCCATCATTAGCTACAAGAAAGATTCACGTCCACATTCTGAAAGAGAGACAGACAGATATTGTTAGAAACAGACACACCAGTTATTTCCTGTAAACAGAAACACACACACACACACACACTTCAGTATACTTGTCTTTAACTCTGTTGGACAATCATCAAAAGCAGCTTATAGTTAAAATATGTTTTAATAGCCCCCCACCCCGTCCTAATAAAAAATCAAATAAAGAATGAGGATAAACCTAATCACTGTGAACAAATACCAGAGAGAAAAACTAAGAGCGAAAGAAGGAGACAGGCAGAAAGATTAAGACAGTTCAGTCAACATAAGCACAGCTGAGGAAACAAAGCAAATGCCTCCTTTCACTAAACACACACACACACACACACACACAAAGTCAATGACAAGCTCATGTGAATCCTAAAACCTCCATCATCTCCATCAGAACACAGAGAGATGCTCACCTGAGAAACACACTCAGAAGAATCCAGTCCACCTGACCTGACACACCTGAACACAGTAGATCCCAACACACACACACTCCTACAACAACTCACTGACAGAGGATATGTGCGCGGGCGGGCGGGCGAGAAAGAGATTGACTAATGAAGTCGCTCAGCAAACCCCCATCCAATCCCAGCCAAGCGTTTACAATGGCCCTATTGTTACAACCCCCTCGATCAAACACACACGCACACAGTCCAAGGTTCGATCGCTCGGGAAGTGCACAGTCCTTCACAACAAACTCCTCCATGACAGCACAAAAGAATCTGAAATTTTTTTGAAGGGCACCAAGAGAACAAACAATCGCTTTCTCTCTTCGGCCAGAGATAAAATACCACAGAGAGCGAGAGTTAATTACCGTAGGAACAGCAAGTCTGTCTTCTGGGCACTTCAAGCCCACAAAATGTCACGCAGCGGAGGAGAGGAGAAACAGCAGAAAACACACAACATAGAATTGATGGCGGAGGCTTATGAAGTGGGTGGCAGTGTGGCTCCGGGTCTCAAGGGCCACATTCCTCAGTCAGAACATAACGGCCGCTGGAAAGAGTCTGTCACTAACGGACACGCGGCGCAGTTTATTTACAACAGAACTGCCTCTCTTTAAAGGAAAAGGGCTGTTCCTCCAGTCCTCGCTGAAATTAAAAAAAATCTGTCATCATTTACTCACTCTCATGTTGTTCAAAAACATGCAATTATCTTTTTCAGACAAGCAGACATTTAGCAGATTATTAAAAGTAGATGGTGACTAAAAGCTGCACAACTTCAAAGTCTCATAACAAATGATGAAGATTCCAAAAATGTTGAATGCAGAACATTTAAAACTCTTTAACCGAAAAGAGTGTTAAAATTCTATTGATTCTTTCTGTTTTATGTTCCATGGAAGATCAAAGAAAACATTTGAAATGAGGCATGATGTGAGGATTCTAATTTTTTAACTATTTTTTTAAGACGACTAATTGAAGTTTCAGCCCAAATTTCATATTTCCTTTTCTGAAAGCAAATATAAAATTTCACAATTCTCAAAAGCAGACAATGACAAACAGATGTAGAACAAAAAAAGTATCAGAAAAATAGCAACGAATTGTGAGTGTGTTAAAATAAACTACTGTATGGCTTCAGAAAATTTAGATTGGTTTTGTAATGCACTTTTATGTAGCTTGACGATCCCTCACTTTTTAGGGATTTTAAAACACTTTAATGGAAAAGTGCATTCAAATTCTATCAATTATTTCCCTTTTTGGTTAATTTGAAACAATATTACATCAATGATGACAGAATCCTAATTCCTAACTTTCAGTCCAAATTACAAACAGATAAAAACATGAGTAGCCTCTCAGCACATGATCTGCTCGTATAAACGGCGTCCTAATAAAAGACACACCCACAAACACAGGACAATATAAAGAGTGACTTTTCCTGCAGAAATGAGGCTGGGCAGAACACAAAGCGCTCTAACGTTGTAATCCCACTATAATGAACGTCTGTCTGAGTTTCAGTCGATTTGTCGCTTTAATTAAATGCGAAGACACAAAGGGAGCGAGGGCTGGGGTGTCCACATGTTTCCTCAGGTCATCACATAATCACGTAAGAGGATCACGCTTCAGACGCTGCTCCTCCTCTCTCTAGACGCGAGTCGACACGTGGCACATGTGTGTGTGTGTGTGTGTGTGTGTATGTGTGTTTGTTTGTATACGTGCACCAGTGGCTCGCACATGGGTCCAAAAAAAGCCGGCCATCAATCAAAGCCCCTCCTCTTCCTGCTCTTTTGTGGTTTGGTTGTGATCTTAATTGGCCTGTCAGTTGCTTTCATTAGTAGGCAGACCTCTCAACACACGCACACACACAAACAGAATTAATGGTCCCGGAGAGGATGGGCGTCCGATAAACCATGGGTCAGAAGCCCATCCCCCGTAAACCAGATTAAAACCCTCTTATACACCTGCCATAAAATCCGGATCACTCACCTCACACTTCTGCTGAATAGTAAAACAATAGAAATGAATGAATAATAGAATAAATAACACCAACTGAACATATAGTGCAATGGGCATATAGTACTGCCCACGCAGTGAGACAAATTCAGTATATTCGGCAAGAGACACTGGCTGCGTCTTGAAATCTAATGCTAAGGAAGCTTGTTTCGGCCACAGAATAAAAAATAAAAAAGGTTGCTACTTCTTATCTCACAATTTAGACTTTTTTTCTCACAATTGTGAGTTTACATCTCGCAATTCTGACTTTTTATCTCAGAATTACGTGATATAAAGTCGCAATTGCGTGTTATAAAGTCAGAATTGTGAGATATAAACTTGCAATTGCGAGAAATAAACTAAAGCAATAATTAATTAATTAATAATTAAAAAATAAATAAGCAATTCTGACTTTTTTCCCTCAGAATTACGTTTATATCTCGGAATTCTGACTTTATAACACGCAAATGCGAATTTATATCTCACAATACTGACTTTATTTCTCAGTATTGTGAGATATAAACTCGCAATTGCGTGTTATAAAGTTGTAAACTGACAATTGCATTTTCACATTTTTTAAAATGTAAAATGCTGGAAACAAGCTTCCATAGTTCCAAGACCCAAAAAATGTTCGAACATACTTACAATGACCCAAAATTCGTCTAGTTAGGCAGATCTCTAGGTTTTGAGATGCAACCATTTGGTTGCCAAGACAGGGGTCAAATACTTGACACAACAGGGCTTTAGAGAATCATAAGTATAATCCCTGTTGAAAAGAAGAGAAGAAAAATACTTTCTCATGCTTCTACAATTACAAAACAAAGCAGCATTTGACCAAAACAAAGCTGACTGCAGCTCAACCATAACAATGACCTCACCCCAATGATTCACAAATAAAATATCCAGAATTGCACAAAGTCTAAAACATAAAACTCTTCAGGGCTGCATTTCTCAAAAGCATCATATACCAAGGAGTTTGTAGAAACCATTGGAGCCAATGGTTCGTATCTAGTTAGGCTTATGATGCTTTTGGGAAACACAGACCGCCCCAGAATATGTTTATAATGGCTAATGCTGATATTGTTATCTTGAAAGCAGGGTAGCTGATGACCAATATTAAAATGGCCAAATATTAGATAAATTAGTTTATTACTAGTACAGGCAGCTCTCTAAAGGTCGATTAACAAGGAAACAGGCACTTGGAAACAATGGTGAGACTCTATTGCATATGATGCAAACAGAAGCCGATGTCATGGTGATGAAATGACATGTTATAAGACACTAACAATTAACCAGAGGGTCTGCTGCACCCCCGTCCCACTAATCATCTGCTGCTGGTTCATTAATAAACGAGCAGTAATCCAAGATTCATAACAATAACCAGCATGTGCACCAGAGATCATGGGAAATTAATCCCAGCATTCATTTATTTCAGGATTTCCCCCCTTCACCCTCCTCTCGAGCTCAAGAACCCCCTGATGCCACGTATAAGGCAGATGGTTGGGAAAATTGCAGGAAATGGGGTGTTTTTGGGCCGGCTTACATGTGCTAGTGTTCACACAAACATAACAACCAGAAATAAAGTCGGCATGAAATGAAAATTCACAATATTTTCTAAAAGCATGTCTTATTGCGAAAAATACAAGATCTACGGACATTACTGGAAGCCAGTGATTATGGTTTATAAAGTTTTAAATATGGATACATTTGCTTACAAAAACACATTGCGTCGCTTCAGAAGGACTTTATTAACCCCTGGAGCAAAGCATTATGGGTTACTTTTATGATGGATGGATGCACTTTTTTGGGCTTTAAAATATCAGTTACCACCATTCCCTCTTATAAGAAAGCTTGGAAGAGCCGGATTTTAAAAAAAATATAACTCTGATTGTGTCCAGCTGAGAGAAGAAAGTCACCTCGGACGACTTGATGGTGAGTAAATTGTGGGATAATTTTTTCATTTTTGGGTGAACTAACCCTTTAATATTATAGTGATTTGCCAACAGGGGTTATCCAGCCCTAGTATTATCCATTGATATGGTTTTAAATGTCCCAATATCAGTTGCATAATATTGTCATTGTAAGCTGCTTAAGATAAAAGCATCTACTCCATAAAGTTATTCTCAACACAGCACAAAAGAATAATTCAGCTTCCTGAAATGTTTTCTGGCACATTCAATCTGTTAACAGCACTTCAGCATGACCGAGAAAGTCTTTGGTGATAAACAGAAATCCCTGCCAGAGCTCAAGGACATGCTGAAATCTTTATGGCTGTAGTTCCCATCAGGAAACACCTGCAGTTTTACCCTCATCTGTATATCCAGCACACATCTCGAAAAGCAGGGAGTATAATACTGAGATGAGCATCATAATGAGCAATTTTAATGAGACATATGGCTGAATATGGGGCAGTGTTTAACACGTTTGGGCAATGTAGAAACATGTCTATGACACTCACCACTGACACATACAGAGACACACAGCTCATGTTTTTAAATTATATAAACTAAAACCATAAAGATATGACCTTAATCTCAAATATGCAAGTTGTATTTTTAAATCCAATGTAATTCATTACGCATTTTCCATGGAAAAGTAATGTAACTTCCTTCAAACCTCCTCTTTTAGTATAACTGCCAAACATAAAAAACAGAGACCGTCTTTTATCACCTAAGTCTGGTTTGTTGACATTTTATTTCCTTTTATGAGGAAACTATCTTTTAAAACAAGCACATAATCTTCAGAAAAACAAAGTCCACCCCACCTCTCACTAACTACGGACTGGTTTCGAGGGTTTGGATTGAAAAAACAACACGATTAAACTCACCAGGGTTAAATGTGTTTGTTTAGTTGTCTCAGTAACTAGTTGTTTCTCTTCAGTTGACTGAGTTTGATCCACGTTTGGCTCCGCGGATGCAAGGGGGCGCGCGCGTGGGTACGTGGACGCGCATCAGCTGAATCTCGGTTGCTGCTTTCTCTCTTTTCCTCCACGCGACTTGGAATGTTCAGTTGAGAGGGATTCGCGGTTCAAAACAGCCAATCAGAGCGCACATCAAAAGCCTCAATGGAAAGGGGCGGGGACATGAGAGCATGTGGGCGGGGTTTCATTCAACGCAGTACATAATAGGACTGAAAAAACGGAAAATATATAAGAAATTAACATAAATGGCCGCTATTTTATATATTTTTATAAATCAAAATCAAACTTTATTTGCATTTGCTTCAGTACAATAATGTATAAAAAATAACAATAGATTGATAATACATAATATAGAAAATGTCAATGATTAAATAAAATAATTGTATAACCCCTCAAATAAGTAAAGTTATTAAATAAGTTAAACTCTTGAAGAAAACGATATAATAAAATATTTTAAGATTTGCCTGTGCCTATGGTTAAATAAAATACGTACTGAATTATCCATCTCACTGCTTTTGTGTTTCTGTGTGGGAAAGTGAGCCACTAGTGTGAACTGTCTTTGACTCTCTATGGTGTGAAAAACCTAAATGCTTCCAGGCAGCAGAAAAAAAAACTTTGAAAACTTTCCTCTTAGGTTAGTAAATTGGACATTGGATACATTGAGTCATAATCACAGGGCAGGATTAGTTTGCACAGGTAAAATCTGATTACCCCCTCTGGGTCACATTGGAGATTAAACTGGCCTCTCCCCACTTTTTAAAACCCCTCAAACTCAGTTACTAAAAGAACATTAGCATGAGCTTTATAATGAAATTTTGAGGCCAGAGACATTTAGAGAATAATACAGAATATAATACGTCTCACCAAAGGGATTTACTTATTCTACAGTAATACACATTCATAATATTATTAGAAGTTTAAACATTCAGTAAATTTGTCTATCGCGCCCTCATGTGGATGGTGAGGGCCTCAATGCATGCAGTTGTCACCTACATCTCCCAGAAGTCCTTGCGGGTGACGTCACGAGTCACGACCGCGGCAACAGGAAGTGTTCTAACTGAGCCGTTTCTGTAGAGAAGGTAAGATAGGTTTTACATTCGTTTAAAATTATTCACGGTGCTATTAGTAAATTCAATAAAGCAAAAGTATTTTTGGCTACAGGTCACTGTTTATTTCCACGATCTAACATTTTATTACAACAATGGTAGGTTTGTATTCGCAGATGCTAATGCTAGGTTTCTACCAAAACATTTGACACTTACCTTTCAGTATTTCTGAAATTAAGACATAACGTCTAAATTTAAGCCAATAATGGCAGTAAAAGAGTCTTTGATATGTAGATTATCAGACTCTGTTCACTGGCTCTTTTTCTGTATTTATTAATGTATAATCATGACACCTAGTCAGTCCAAGTGTGTTTCTTGTGCTCTTCAGGAATGACCTGTACACTTGAGAAAGTGCTGGCCGATGCCAAATCACTGGTGGAGAGACTCCGAGATCATGACAATGCTGCTGAGATCCTGATTGAACAAACCACACTGCTGAATAAGAGAGTGGAGGCCATGAAGCAGGTAACATTGCTTGTTCTCAGTCTGCCCAATGAATTAAATCAAGTCTCATATTGCTTGTTCTCTCAGTATCAGGATGAGATCGAGGTGTTGAACCAGGTTGCGAGACATCGGCCGCGCTCTACTCTGGTCATGGGAATCCAGCAGGAAAACCGGCAAATACGGGAACTGCAGCATGAAAACAAAGGTGTGTTTGGAGGGTTTGCAATTGAAATCAGAAGTTTTGTATCTAAATCCTCACGTGTCTCTCGGCAGAGCTGCGCACGTCGCTGGAGGAGCATCAGTCTGCCCTGGAGCTGATCATGACCAAATACAGAGAGCAGGTGTTTCGCCTTCTGATGACCAGCAAGAGAGATGATCCTGCTATAGTCACTAAGCTCAGAGAACAGCACACTAATGTCAGTCCCGCAGACGCTCTTTCTGAGATTTACCTTAGCGCTGGGGCTCAAATAGGCATTTACTGTGTTAATGTTGCAGGAGATGCAAGCACACATTGAGAAAATAAATGAAATGGCCACGGTGATGAGGAAAGCCATCGAGGTGGATGAAGGACGACTGTGTGAGGATGAGGAGAGAATCAAACGTCTGCAGGTGAAACGCACTAAATTTGACAAGATTAGTCATTTTATTTCACAACATAGAAGGAACAAAGATACAAATTACATAAACGTTTTTTTTTTTTTTAGTTTACGTTGTACATTAGGTCTGTTTAACAGTAGCATTCAAGTAAGAAATACTGCGGTAAAATCAATATGTAAAATTACAACAATGCATAGTCTTCACTCTTTGAATGAAATATACACTGATTCTTATTAAAGCTACAAAGATTATCCAGTGAAAAGCAGTGAGTGATTTTCTCTTTGTCTTTTGTTTGATTAACATTAGACACAGACAGAAAATTGTATTTAGTAACATTGTTTTCAGGTAATGTAATCTGACTACTTTTTGAGATTACTTTTGGCCTAGACAGATTTCAGTAGGAATTTCCTGTAGCATGTTGATATAAAAATACAAAAAGAAAGAAAATATATTCTATTCTTTGCGATCAACAACATGATGTGCATTAACCATTAAGTTAGAAAAGGAGTTCACGAAGGAACTGGAGGGGTTTGTGAGTGGATGAAAAGTTAATAATAAAAGATCTAAAATTAAAATAAAGTGTTTTTATTGTATAATTATCAAAATATGCCACATATATATATATATATATATATATATATATATATATATTATTTGTTTACCTGCATGTCATGTGACCATTAATCAGTATCAGAATCGTGAATCTGAGGTACTTCAAATAAATATTTTAAGTGGTTCAGCTGACAACAACGTAATTAACTGCCATTTTGTGAATATGTAATCATGTTGTCAATAAAAAAATAACTGTAGTCTGATTATGAGTATTTTAATTAAAAAGTATCTAATTTTTGGAATCTGATTACATAATGCATGCATTACATACAATAAGTTACATTGTATGACAAATATATTGTCATACCAGGCCTATACTGCAGTTAACTAAACACCTATAGGCCTAGTTTCACCGACAGGGCTTAGATTAAGCCATAATTTGGCCTTAGTTTAATTAGGGCATTTAAAGTCCCCCTGTAGTCAATATTTGTATCTCTTAAAACTCACCTTTAATCACCAAAATGACATATGTAAACGTTTTTCCTTGAAAAAAAATTCTCCATGCCTTAAAATATCTTGAATGTAACTCGACACTATTACCTTATTTAGCATACACGGTATTATGAATATGTAAATGAGCCCCGCCTCCACTCACTCACTCAGAGATCCACTCGTTGACGATCACACGTTGATCTGATTGGTTACAAGGTAGTTTGTGACGTCAGAAACACCAGCGATTTCAAACCGTGTTTTTGAGACTGTCTTTGGTTCACTGCAGTTTTAAGGAGAAAATACACCAAATAGGCATATAAACAACATTAAAAACTTGATTTTCACCACAGAGGGACTTTAATATGTGAGGTCAGCTCCTTCAGCTACATCATAGGTGAAAACAGTATGGGGGGTGTTCATATTAAGACAAAAAAAGGACTGAAATATTTTAAGATATGCTTTTAGTTTAAACAGTAGTTTAGTCTGGGACTGTGTAAGCGGGGGAATATGGAGTTGTGATATTATGGTTTATATATTGATGTTGTTCTGTGCAGCTGGAGAATAGCGGTTTACGCGAGCTGTTGGGAATCAGTCGCGAGGCGTTTCTGGTGCTGAAGAGAGACGACTCTTCTGACAGCACGTCTCTGTCTCCACTGCTCACCAGCACAGATGTCAGTCTGAGGAAGAGCTAAAGGCCAACAGAGACTCAGAGTTTACAAACCATCATTCAGACCTGCCCTACAAATCCCACAATCCTCCATTACAGGGTCATGATGACCTCACATGCACAAACTGCACTCCCTGGATGTCCATCAGCGATTGACAGTTGTCATGAGGGGTTTTGCAGGAAGAGCTTGTGGAATCTGGGATTCGATTACTTTTCCATCTCTCCATCATCATGTCTTCAGGCTGGAAAAGTCCAATGACCAAATTGACTGATTCAGCCATATGAAAACCATCATTTGTGGAATGACCTATAGGCAGATTGTGAATGATTACTTTACCTGAACATGGGACTTTGTAAAGGAAATTTCACAATGTGCGATTTTATTGAAAAGCTTGTTTCTTTTTGCTTGTTGTGTTTGTAACAGTGTTTTATTTGAGTATGAGTGGAAGTCGCATTCAAAGTTATTAAAAACGTTGAATGAACAGTGGCTGTTTTATTGGCTGATTTCATTCAGGATTCAGAAATTTAGTGTATTTAAATGTAGCAGTGCAAGTTATTCCAAAGAAAATATAACTTATTCCACCTTTGAAACTAATGTGCTTTTCAGCTGCAGTATTAATCCACTGCAAATCCGGGGTTATTATAATTGTCTAAATCCTTAAAACGGTTCTGTAAATTGAAATAAAGCTGAAATAAAATAAAATATAAATATTATTTGAAAAACAAACTGAATGATTAGAAATGTTGCCTTGACAATATGAAGTTTAAGTGTGAGTACTGTTAGGGGGGACCAGATATGACCCAGTACTCTTCCTCAGACTTAGTACTGTAGGACCAGGACCAAATATGATGAAAGAAGACCAATAGTCGAGAGGTCCAATCAAATAGATAAAGATTTACTGAAGAATAGTTTGCAGTTTCATCGGTAGAGCCAGGCGTCAAAGTCTCACGAGGAGGTCGCAGGCCAGTACGGAGCCCCTAAAGGTACGTTGTGGTGGAAAAAAAATACGATGGGAGAATTTTTTTTTTTAAATCTTTTGCGTTCCCCCGAGAAACTTTGCGTTCCCTCCCAAATATATTTGCGTTCCCACGCAAAAGTTTTGCGTTCCCTCGCAAAGATATTTGCGTTCCCACGCAAAACCTTGTTGTGAATTCGGACAGACACTTCCTGTTTATTGTCCCGCTGGCAGTGCTTCAGACCTCCGTACGTTAAATGGAGCGTTTTATAGTGTTTGAATGAGTGTTTGAAAGAAATGCGGTCAGTGCTTAACTCAAGGAACTTCCCGGATCAATATTCTTGAGCTCAACGTTGTTAAAACACAAACGACACCTATTTACAATCACAGTAACCTAGACAACTAGCTACAACCCAATTTTCCTCAAAACGAGCTTTATAATAGGCTAAATGGATCTTTAGTCAAGGTCAAGACAAGTCAAGGGACCATCTGCAAAGTGCAATATAACCCAAAAAACAGCTACAGCATCAACTCATATTCAAAAATACTAAAATAGTCATTAACTTCAATGTTACAAACTGTAGTGCCACCCAATTCAGTTTACACATCAATGGTGACCCACTGGTCATACTACACTGCTTTTGCACATTTTATATTATGAAAAAATATTCAATAACTTCACTGTAACACACCAAATTTAGTTCACACATCACTGCTCTAATATTGGTTATACAACACTTTGTCGTCCAAATGCATAACTGTAAATGTAACTCTTATCCGGTACATTTACATTCTTATGAGTTCTTGTTCTTCCCTGGGAATCGAACCTATGACCTTGGCATTGCAAGCACCAATGCTCTACTGTTTGAGCTACAGGAAAGCTAGTATGGGAAGTAATTGCACATGAAAAATAAGTAGGCCTATTATTTACACAAAATTATATTGGTACTGTGCGCAGCTAGTTACAATCATAGCTTATGCATTATATTTGCTTACTGAATTTCGATGGCATTACACTGTATAACAGTTATTGATTTTATTTCATAAAAACTCATAACAATAATGCTTTTTTTAAATCAAACTAAGTATTGTAGTATAACCAGCAGGAGAGCGGTGATGTGTGAACTGAATTTGGCCACAGTAGTGTCATAGTGAAAGTGAAACTATAGAATATGTTTAATGATATAAAATGTGCAGAAGGGTTTGGGGATTTGCACTTTGCAGACGGCCCCTTATTTGGACTTGTCTCTCAATCGGCTGTTTAGAGATACATTTATATTATGAGGAGAATTAGCTCGCTGTCTAGGTTACTGTGATTGTAAATAGGTGTCGTTTGTGTTTTAACAACATTTAGCTCAAGAATATTGATCCGGGAAGTTCGAATATTCTATTTGAATATTGCCAGCTTCTGACCGCATTTCTTTATATTTGAGTCCAAGTTCAAACACTATGAAACGTTCCATTAACGCAGGGAGCTTTGAAGCACTGCCAGCGGGACATTAAACAGGAAGTGTCTGTCCGAGCTCACAACAAGGTTTGCGTGGGAACGCAAATATCTTTGCGAGGGAACGCAAAACTTTTGCGTGGGAACGCAAATAACTTTGCGAGGGAACGCAAATATCTTTGCGAGGGAACGCAAAGTTTCTCGGGGAAACGCAAAAGATTTTAAAAAATAATTCTCCCATTCTAAATTTGTTTCCACCACCACGTCCCTTTAGGGGCTCTGTAGTACGGCCAGAGACTCAAAAACCTTACACAAAGTCTCACACCAGTAGTTTTACCATTTCCGAGGGCAATGACATCATTACACACATGTTGGCTACTCCTGATTGGGTAAGAGAGCATAAAGTGTAAAGAAGTGTAGACATATGGATGGATAGGAGGGTAAGTCGATATTAATCAAGATAGTTGTCATCCGAGTCCAAGATTCAATCTGGAGATGATGTCAGAGGTCGTAGAAAGGCGTCTCAGGGTCTGTTGTTGCATATCACAAGACATGCACAAACACTCACACACACACAAAAACACAAGGTAATCGCAGTTCCTCCAAGATTGAAGAGGGCCTGAGCTCACCATTATCTGGACAGACTACCAAAACATACTGATAAAACATTCCCTCCTCAGAAAGGTGTACAGATAATGTTCACGTTATTCATTAGAGAAATATACATAAAAGTACAGTTCTGGGAATCAGATCACGTAAGTCACGTAGAGTTTGACCCCTGTAACCTTAAATGATCAGCAAGAAACAAATATATAGTCATCTGATTAACGTCCTCTTCAGACTTGACCTTTCTATTAGCTGTTTCCCAATAAAAAGAGGCTGTATTAGCACTGTATCAGAAAGAATCTGGTAAAACGCTCAGCAACATATGGTTAAAAATATATGTGAATCACTCATTGAATATAGAAATGATTATATAAACATGCTTATACTTGATTTTTAGTTTTTATAGGAATAATGTAAGCAATCAGAAGGATATATATATATATATATATATATATATATATATATATATATATATATATATATATATATATATATATATATATATATATATATATATATATATATATATATTGAAGAGACAAGGGAATCTGACCCCAGCCCTTCAGTACCCCTTTTTAGACCAATGTGGAGTCCAATACCGCCACGTCTGGTCTATCAAGTGAGGTGACTACGAAAGGTGGAGTGGTAACGCATGCTCCCCTGACGGGTCACACTCGTCTCTTCACCTCGTCACGGACATGCTGGATACTAAAAATTCCAGTCCCCATTCCGAGGCTCTCCCACCTTCCACTCACAACAGGGCGATGATGTTATCGTTACTCACTTTGTCCTTCAGGTGGTTTGTCTACTTTCCTCCTCGACAGGATTCAATTTGCTGCAAGAAGACCTGCATATATAGGAGAAGCAAAAACGAACACACATCCAAACACACAAGCACTCCCATTTGTGTTACTCCCAAACAGGAAAACTTCATTCAACATAATTTTTGGCGGTCTGCGGTGCAGTTTTTCAGTGGAAACGCCTCCACTCATCTGGAAAACAGATCAACAATCATTAGAATGCATGTAAAACCTCCACTAGGGGGCAGTGGACCTATTAAATCAATTTGGAGGTGAGTCCACGGCCCTTGAGGTCGAGAGGCATGTCCTAAAGTAATTTTCAGCTTTGAAGAAGAATTCACTTTAAGGCATACTACACATCTTTTGCAGAAATCATTGCAAGAAGCTCTCAGTCAGTAGGATAGTTGCGGGATTGGCCACCAGAGGGACGCATTTTCTCAGAAACTGCATTCAAAGCTGTATATGTCAAGCGCCAACTCCCGTCTGGCTTTCTGACAGGCCACATGGGAGAGTTGGTGGGAGAAGAGCATGGACTTACAATTCCTCGTTTACATAACTCATCTACAACAGTGTCAGCTCTCTCTCGAGCCTCATTTTTCAAAGGGTAGCCTATTGTCTTTTGGCTTGGCACTGATGTTCAGTGGCTGAATCTGTGCAAGACCACAATCAAATTTATCTTTTGCCCATACATCTGGGAATTTAGAAATTATAAACGTCCACTCAGGACGTGTTTCAGTTATACTATTGGATCAGCCACTGCACATCTCTGCTCATAGTGGGGGCCAGTCTGAGATAAGCAAATTGTTTCATTGCAGCCAAGCACTAGCTTATCTTTAGAAAGCAAAACATCAGCTTCAAGTTCTTTTAAAATGTCAACACCAATTATTGTCGCTATAGTATATTCCCCTACCCAGAATTCAGTCCAATATACTTTTTCAGAATTAGAAATGGTTAGAGGGACAGAGACAGATTTATGATACAAAGTTTCAGAAGTGATTGAGATCGGTAATTGATGCAGTAGCGCCCGTGTCAATCAAAGCAATGCATTGCCGGCCTCCTAACAAAACAACGCATTTATGAATGGGCGGGTGTCTGCATAATTACATGAACCGGAGGCTGCTGACCCCTATTCTTCCCCCATCAGCTCTCTCAGCTTTTCAAGTTCAGCCTGAGACAGAGGATTAGGTTTAGGAGCGTCGTTTCTGGGGCTAACGTTGGAAGCGTCATTTTTAAGACCTTCCTTTTTCCCGTTTCCTTGATTTTTCGGTCTACGACAATGTCTCACCAGATGGCCCTCTCTATTACAATTTCTACATCTTGCAATAGGCTTGGTACAATTTCTGGAAGTATGACCCATCTCATCACAATTATAGCATGGTATATTATTGCGAGGATTAGTTTCCACTGACACAGCAGACACTTCACCCACAGTGGCATCATCACGTGTTTGCAAAATGCTCCAACTTACGGAGTACCAGCGAAGCAAATCTTCCCAAGTTCTAAATTCAACAGCGCCGTTCAACAATATTTCTTTGTATTGTGTGTTCATCCCGCCTGTGGCAGATTCTATCACTATGGCAGAATCATAATCTTCAAAAGCGCTGTTTGCAGCACAGTAAGTCTCATAGGCTATGTGAAAACGTTCAACATATTCTTGGGGGCTTTCACCTGTTCTTTGCCTGACCTGTGTCACACCAGTCCAGGGGGAAAAAACCCGACCCATAATATCTTTCACCCTTCTCTTATAGTCTGAATAAGCATCACAGAACTCAGTCCAATCTGTGGGGACTCTGGGATGAAATTGTACAGCCTGAACACCCCTCAATTTGCTGGCGGGAACTAACCTTTCTACCAAAGACTGTATATCCGCCATCCCCAGATTTTGTTGTCTAGCAAAGGCCTCTAAATTATCCCATAAAGTTTTGTTTGGGTTGTACAATTTAAAAGGTTCCAGCCCTGCAAGGAAACTATTGTTTTCAGCGGCTGTGAGTCTGGTCCATTGACCATCCTCACATCCAGCACCCATTTCAGTATGTGCATGTCTAATAGGGTCTCTTCCGGTGGGCTTAAATGCTTCCATGTGGGTCAGGTCAAGATTTCTGACCCCTGATCTCTGCTCATGTTGTTTTTCTTGCATAGCAGGAATCTCTAAGGTGTCACAACAGCCACATTAAACAGTCCACGTGCCTCTGCATATGACCCATTATACTGGTTATCAGTCCGGCTGGCAGGGCCTGAAGAAACAGCTGTCTGAACGGTCTGAGAAGAGACCATTTCTGCCTTTTCACAAACAGCCTCTATACCTTGGCTCAAACTACACAGATCACACCCTACTTCACTTCCAATAATTTTCACCATCCTATCAAGTTGGGCAATTAGGCTGAACCACCCATCAATTAGGGATTGCCTTTTTAGGGGTTAAAGGTATACCACCCATCTTACAAATCCATGAATAGGCAAACACGACTAAAAATTGGACTTTATCAGCCTCTTTTTTTGTTTGCAGCCAGTCAATCTGCTGTGGGATTTTCCTATCAGAATCAAAACCCTGACTGACCATTTTCTTAATTAGCTCTGTGTATTTCTTTGAAGTGAGCGCGTCAGAGCTCTTCAGTACTATTCTTCAGTAAATTTTTGATTATTTGATTGAACCTCACGACTCCTGGTCTTCTTTCATATTCTCAAGTTAAGCCACATCTTTGATCAAAAATGATGAGGTTGCTGTCACAAAAAGTGCCCATTTCAGGCTTTAGTATAGCATAAGTGTGAAATATGTAAATCTTACATTTGCAATTACTGAATTAGTGTGAGGGACATCTGACTAATAGGAAAATGTTGATTTCATTACACATATATTTTATAATTATATTCAGAGAGCTCCCATATTGTCCATAACGGGGTTGAGGATAACGCCCATTTCTTAAAATAATTACCAATAATAAAAAAGTATTTAATGCCTGAGGTGGGAAAATATGTTTTTCTGTAAGTTAAATATGTCATTAATGTTGTGGAGTGTTCAGAAAAGTAATACATGTTGGTAAAATATCCAAAAATGTGTAAGGTTTCGTGGAATGACTCATATAGGCTATATATTAAAGAGACAAGTGATTCTGACCCCAGCCCTTCAATACCAAAGTTATTAACTGTAAATAAATAACTGAAACTGAAATAAGAATAAATATCAATATTAAAATAAGAATAGAATGACAAAAGTGCATACTCAATTTTACTGAAATTAACATGAAAAATGTAAAAATATATAAATAAAAGCCAATTCAAAATATTAATAAAACTAACACTGCAATAAACTCTTCTTTTTCACAATCCTATTAATTACAAATGGTTAAACCCAATTCCTGCTTGACATTGGTCTCATTTACTATCTTGTTTCAGTCAAAATTACGTGACAATATGCAGAAAATGCTATTTTATTTTGACTTGAAAGATGGGTGATCAGTTCAGTGTTATTTAATATGCCAATAAAACATTAATTATTAAACATTATTATTTCAGCTAGTTGCCAAGGCAACATTTCTCATTTTACTGTACATGCGTATTACGTGTTCAGTCTATAGATGAGTAGTGTTTACTTACAAAGTGACATTGCCAATTACTAACAAAAGAAAACCTTTTTCGGTTTAAGTACATCGCTGTTGTGTAAACGTGCCGTAAATTACTGAAACTTTAAAATGAAAACCAATTCAAAATATTAATAAAAACTATAATAGTATCTCAATAATAAGCTAATAAAATAACTGCTTCGAATCTGTCTTGGAATAGAAAACAATATTATTTAAGTATTATGGCACAAATAACAACTTTATTAAACATATAATTATTAGACAATTTTATACAAAACAGAAATAATACACTACTATCACTTAAAAACAGTTTCACCATGTAAAGTCTTCAATGCACGTATTAAATGCTTTCGAAAAATAAGATGAGTTAGTTTGCTTCTGTGAGAGACACGAAGATCACATGAAGAAACCCTGAGAGGATACCAGAAATTAATGAATAGGCTCATATGCCACTGTATTGCATAATTACCGATCATACAGAACCGGAGTCTGTTAGAGAGAGAAAACATTGAACTTGGGTTCGTGTCTCCATAAGAGCTACATATTCAGTTATAAAGCACAGATGAAGAGCATCTGAAAGTACTTTTAAACTCCACAGATTCTCAAAATTTCTCTTGCACTCAAAATGAATTTGCATTTAAAATCCTAATTTTCGAGTGCAGCATTTACATTCCCACAGGAACTCGGTCAAAATAAGCTCATTAATTTCCATCATCAGCTTCAAACCTCTGCAAGGATCCGCAGGGACTTAAGACACAGAAAACACACACAAACACCAGTGGTTACTACTGAAGACCTGTTCATCTGCAATCGCAGCGTCTTATACATTCATTTGAGTGGTGAACATGAAAAACAAATTGCATGTCTTTAAAAACCCGGATAGGCACATTGTGCTGAGACCCTATGCTAAGTAGACACAATAAAAATATTTAAAAAAATCTCCACTGGATAGGACTGAAGATGTGCACCAAGTTTAATGTTTCCTCTAAGCTGCTAAAATGCATCTAAAATCCGGCTGTGGCAGCTGCTGTAAATAGTAGAGGTTATACCAATCAATTAACATGACTAGACCTGGTCAGAGAACAGCAACGGGATCAAACAGACCATTAGTGCTTCATGTGTGAGTTTCTCCACAGGTCAGAGTCGTCAGGCTCTTAAAATCGAGCACAATCCTAATGTAACGGTTCTCCACGAGTCTGAGCAACCGGAAGGATCAACAGTCAGAGGTCAAGGGTTAAAGCAGGAGAGGTGTGGTTTCGCCGGCCGGTTCTGTGCGCCGCGTGAGTTGCCGAATACGCCCCAGGACTCGAGTGGACAAAGACGGCTTGTGGTGGCTGGGATCCAGAACGTTGGTTTTCCGGCGCTCTCGTTCTTGCTTCCACATCAAGTACGGGCTGGGCGGGAAAAACGCCCGCGACTTCTCCCGATAAAGCTGAACGACGATTCCCGAAACCCCCAGAACGACCCACACGGTGATCAGGATGAAATCTGGAGAAATATCAATTCAATTCACATTTATTTGTATAGCGCTTTTCACAATACACATTATTTCAAAGCAGCTTTACAGAAAATGCATGAGTCCACATTACAATTTAGAGTGATCTGTTATGAGAGGTCTTATTTATGCACTTCAGAAATGTAGATGCATAAATCACGGTTAGCTAAATTTTTTAAATTTTTTACAGTGTAATAATAAGGCCGAAACAATGAGCTCACATGTTGGTTAACAAATGATTATTGAAATTGTAGCATTGGTAGAATTTCACACGACATACTTCTTTAGTGGTAAACGGAAACTACAACACATATATTTTTGTGTTCCCATTTGCCCCAATAGCTCGGGGCCTGTGAAATCAGTTACATTTTTTTATTACCATTTTATTTATTTTAGTTCAAATTCCGTTTTTCCCTATTTTAATTTTTCAGGATTCCGTTTTGGACCCTATGAAAAAAAAATTCCTCTCAAATTCCGTTTTTGAGTTTTCTGGATTCCATTTTAATGGCTTGATTACATTTCAATAATCAAAAAACACAAAGTCTAATTGATTTAATTCATAAAAATCTTTTTTTTTTATAACTTTTTTTAAACTTTTTTCTTAATTTCTAAGAAATGTTTTCACTCCCTTAACTGTTGTGTTACAGACACTCACACAGCAGCGTTAACCAGTTAAGGTAAAAAGTATAGTGTTATAAATGTACATTCAATTTAAAATGACATGCATCAATATGTTTGAGTGACCTACCGATATCCTGCAGTGGGACCGAGATAAACACTCGGCTGAAGTTGTTGTTGAGCAAGCGTTTCAGGACGTCCAGCGTGATGTAGGACAGACTGGTGTAGGTGTAGGCATTGACGGACAGGACTACCGCATATGCACCAACCACTCCACATGTAGCTATATTGCCCTAAAAAACATGCGCACATGTTTATCTGTATGGTTTAGGTGTCGGATGTGAACTCTTAAATATTAAAAATAGAAATATACACTACTGGTCAAAGGTCTGGAATAATTAAGATGTTTCAATGTTTTTTAAAACGTCTCTTCTGCTCACCAAGGCTGTATTTATTTGATAAAAAAACAGTAAAAATTGTGAATATATTATTACAGTTTAAAATATCTGTTTTCTATGTGAATATATAGTAAAGTGTAATTTATTCCTGTGATCAAAGCTGAATTTTCAGCATCATTACTCCAGTCTTCAGTGTCACATGATCCTTCAGAAATCAGTATAATACGCTGATCTGGTGATAAAGTATAACTTATTATTCGAATAGAGAACAGTTACTTTAAATTGTAATAATATTTCAAAATTTTACTGTATTTTTGATCAAATAAATGCAGGTCGAGAACAAGAAACTTCTTTTAAAAGCAAAAATCTCACCTCTCTAGGCCACCTGATGAAGAACAGAGGAACAACTACCATTATGCAAGCAAACACCACCCAGAAGACAGCATCGTTATGGAATATAGGAAGATCACCTGGAGGAAAAAAAAAATAATTTTAAAAGTAAAAATTAATAAACACCTAATAATGAACGTTATTGGCCACAAATTTGAATTGACGCTGTTGCAGGAGAAGCGCACGACATAAGTTATCCTAAGCATGAGACAATCTTTCATTTTGAGTCGGCATGGAATTTAATCACCCCATCTTTTTATGTAAATGAATGTTATAGATCATACTGCAAACAACTCCTCCAAGCTTAAGAAGAAAATATCTGTCGCTACTTGCGTTTCGTTGCAGTATTTCCATTTCATTGCATTAAGCGTGGCTTGCCCTATCAGGTGCTTTGACAGATCTACGCGCTGTTTAAACGCATTTAATACATGTTTTCCCCACAGCATAACTTACATTTTTCAGGAATATACTTTTGTTGAGTATTTGCATTTTGTTGTTTTGTTGTGCTATCATAAATATGCTTTTTCTGGACATTAAATGTATGTTTAAAGGGGCAGGAGGTTTATTACCATTAACATTTCTGTTAAATTAAATAAAGCTAAAATGTAATAAAAGTATAAATATTAGTTGAAAAACTTGAAAAAAATGAAAAGTTGACCCTTCACCTGAGCAATAAACTAAAAAAAAAAAAGAAGCACTTTTTTAAAACTGGAAATAAATAAAATAAATAAATAAAAATCCTAAATAGAAATATATATATAAAAAAACTAATAAAATGAGAGAAGCACATATAACTTAAATGAAAGCAAAAATGTAAAAATATTAAGCTCATTCAAATATTAATAAAACTAAAATAAAAACAAAAATAACTGGGACTGTTTTAATGAACTGTTTTATATAAATATAATGTAATTACTATTTCCAGATAACTGAATGTACATGTTTAGCCTGTGATTTTGTTTTACTTTATAATGATGGGAAAGTTTTAAAATCTAATGTTTATATTTTAACCTTTTTGGCACATAATGTATAAAATGTAGCCTACATAGATATATTCCTCAGTTTGCAGACTGTGTGGAGGATGTAATAACTTTCTTTTAAAAAAAAATGCTGAAAATAAAATTAAACTTTTTAAATCAGATTAATCGATTATCAAAATAGTTGTTTGTTTGCACCCCCGCATTTTACCAACAAGACTATAAGGAGATTATTCTGAAAAGAAGATTAAACAACTGAAGGTTTTGAACATTTTTTCTTACCAAGTGGAGTGAAAAAGGCAATAGAGGAGATGAGAAATCCAAGAATGAGTCCGACCACCAACACACAGGCCATGACCGAACCAAACCGCCACCAGCTCATCACCAGGGCCACGCCCCCGACCACGCCCATCAGCGCTGTCAGAGCCAATCGGACTGAGGAGAGACGATCAGGGACAAACAAGCCGTTTAAAGGGATAGTTCACACAAAAATAGTTAAATTTTTTTTTAAATATTTTTAATTAAATTAGCCAATGATTTACTCAGGGTAGAATTTTAACTAATAGATATTACCATACTTTCACCAGTTGATTAATCACAGTACATTGAAATTATAGTTTTGTATATTTAAATATGCAATTTTGCATACATTTCCATAATATAAATCTGAACATTGGATAAAGCCTGGTGCAGAATTATTGTATGATTTTACTGACATAGAGTGATTTTGGATCTCTTTTTATCCATCCATGGATCAGAAAAATGTTGTCAACAGTCAGAAAAAAAAACAATTTATAAATAATTAAAATCAGGTGAATGTCTTATGAACAAAATCCTAAAAAACCTTCAGAATATAGATAAAGTTTGGTGCGCGTGCAATAAATCTGCTGAAGGGGAGCGTTCTGACTCTAACTTGTGGCCTTTAAAGAGATGTATTGATAATAAAATGTATCTACAGATGCAAATAGATAACACTAAAATGTCTTCCTTCCACTAGTCTGAAAGAAGACATGCTATGGTAGAAAAATATACCAAAATTGATCAGTGCATGAAAAAAAAAAACCTAGGTTTTTGCCTGTGGGGTCTTAACTTTAAAAACTGTTTTAAGAACAAACTTGAGCTAATTAAAATGATAACTCAGTTGTAAGTTGAGTCCTAAGTTGCTTTCTATCTCAGAGAATCAAAAGTAATTTAAAAAAAGTTCTTCCTCATTTCAGCAACGCCTGTCCTGCAAACACACAAACAGCTCCACAACACATCCTTCACATGCATTGCATTTGATAGAGACAAACAGCTCCAGCTGAAATCCACGGCACATGACTGAGTTACGGCAGAACAATAACCTCAATCCTCCGAGATGGGAGCTTGTGACGCGTAATGACATTCACTGCCGGCCGAACCAGTTTCAGGAAACCCTATTAAACGCAAAAAACACTGGAAACCTCAAGTTCTGTGTCCAGAAACTATTTATAGATATGTAGACATCAGCTCACTGCAAATCACCCAGAATGACATGAAACTCTGAATATGAGCTAAAATTCGGGTGACCACCATCAATGTGGGACTTTTATAAGTTTTTTATAAATTATAAGTTTGTGTGGGACATGTTACCAACACTAAAACATAACCTGAAAATGTTATATAATGTTTATCTAACTTAATAAAAACATTTTTATTCTGCCTTTCAGCTAAAAATGATTTGTTCTTTATCCCTTTCAGAAAAAACCCTATAACATCACAATGTTACATAACATGTGACATGTCTTAACGCAGTAACTATTTTTGAAAAAGTTCTGACCAAGTCCAACTAAAATCCAACAAAAATAATGAACAAATAAAATATAAAACAACATGAAATTAGATAATTGACAGTCTTACGTATTAAGAATATATAAAAAAACTAAAACTTCATATTTTTTAGAAGGAATGTGAATTAAAACAACCACAGCAGGAACAAGTTGATTAATTCTGTTAAATTTTAATCTACCGAATTATTCATTTGTTTACTGACCGGAAACACATGGAACGAATCACCGCTCCACATTTTGATTGACAGCCGTCACAACCCACTAGTGACCGTGTTTACTCCTGTCCTTTCAACCATTGGATAGGACTTAAAAAACGGCTGTTGTATTTGTACTTCTGACGAAGCGCTGTTAAATATAGGTGAAAAACTAAAATAAAATGCTCAGAAAGCTAATACTAAAGATTCAGGCAGACACTAGCAGTTTTTATTTAAGTCTACAGTGACTCAGTGCGTGTGTAACGACTCACGGTCGTATTCCAGCGTTGTTGTGGTTCTGGTGATCAGGATGAAGAAGAGAAACGCCATAAACCCGAAGCCCATGCAGAACAGCTCTAAAAAACACAAAAATTAACATTTTACTGCTAACATCAGGTGTGTTTATATGCATTAATTTCCATTAATCTCAATCAGTTTTATTTTAGTATCATTGAGATATTGTTACAGTTTTTATTAATATTTTGAATGAGTTTTTAGATTACAAAAAAGTTTTTTATTTTTTTATTTTTACATTTTAAATATAAGTGTGTTATATCGAAGCTAAATTAAGCTACTCTGGTATATCCTATTGATATAAGAGTCATGTTAACAGATTAGAAACCCCACCATATTAATTAGCTCCACCTAATACATTAACCCGTAACAAAGCACTAAAAGTTACATAAAAGCCTTAAAGACACTGAAGTAAAAAACAGCCATTTATTTCTAATGGAGAGAGTGTTGAAATGGTAATAAAACACTGAATGGACTGTTTGTTGTGCAAGAAGCCTTGACTAACATTTCAAGTGGAGAAATGATGCATCTTATGACCTCTTTAAAAACACGCTATCCATTTCAGTGTTCAGTAACTAGACTATTTATTAGTAACTATAATATCTGTCAAACTTTGACTCTTCAAACCTGTGGCAAAGACTTTCCCAGACCTAAAATACTTGGGCTGTATCTAGTAGATCAACAGATATTTTATTCGCAGTAACATGGTGTGTTTCTAAAGAAAGAAAGAAAAACATCACTTACCACATTTGAAGAAGCGATGGCCCAGAAAACACACAAACAGCCCAGCCAAACCCATCAAAGTGAAAAACACTTTAGTGGAAACTCTCCCTGCCAAAATGACAGAGAAAACAGATTTCAGCTCTTCTCTCTTTCAATATAATGCCATATAAGTCTATCACAACAATATGAAATCGTCAATCAATCACTTGTTTAGAAGAGCTTCACAATAAAAGCAATAAGTATACATTCAATAACTTTCTAAACACGCATTCTCAAACACACAATATATAAAAACACATTTAAATAACCAGTAAAACTATAAACCTGTCACGGAAACTTTTTAAAGAACAATGTTTTCACGTATGATGTAGCTGACCTCACATATTAAAGTCCCCCTGTGGTGAAAATCAAGCTTTTAATGTTATTTATATGTCTATGTGGTGTTTTTAATATGCTTTAAGACAATCCATGTGTAAATTCATAAGTCGACAGCATTGCTGAGTATTTCCTCCTTAAAACTGCAGTGAACCAAAGACAGTCTCAAAAACACGGTTTGAAATCGCTGGTGTTTCTGACGTCACAAACTACCTTTGTAACCAATCAGATCAACGTGTGATCGTCAACGAGTGTATCTCTGAGTGAGTGAGTGAGTGGAGGCGGGGCTTATTTGCATATTCATGGCACTGCGTATACTAAATGAGGCAGGAGTTACATTCAAGCTATTTTAAGGCATGAAGACATTTTTTTCCAAGGAAAAAACATTTAAATATGTAATTGTGGTGATCAAAGATGAGTTTTAAGTGATACAATTATTGACTACAGGGGGACTTAATTCTTCATTTATGAATAAAATCACGCAGCACAAAACTATCTCTGCAGGGATTTGTTCATCTTCTAACCTAAATCTCTGCATCCGTCCAGCGAGGAGTTAAAGCTGCAGGCGTAAGTGTGAACCGGGATGTAGGACGCCGAAGAGTTGAGCACTGGATCTCTCACAATAACAGAGAAGATCACACCCTGACCCGGCAAAGAGTTGAAGGAGAACTGCGTCCGGTCGTTAGAGGATAAAGTCACCACCTGAAAGAGTAGAATAAACTAATCAGTAACACTTCTCATTTGTTAACATTAGTTAATGCATTAATAACTATCAATGAGTGAATACATTTTACAGCCGTTATTAAACTTCACTTAATAAAAATATTCATGTTCATGTTAGTTCACAGTGCATTAACTAATGTTAACAGATGCAGATCTTTAAAATGTATTAGCAAATGTTGAGATAAACATTACCTAACTATTGTTGTTTGTTAGTTCATGTTAACTGTAACATGTAAATGTAAATTTAAAACTAAATAAATAAAATAAATGATAAACTAAGGGTGTTTTCAGACCTGTAGATCATTAGCTTTGTTCCAAAAAATGGACTTAAATTGTTACAATGTTGCATTTTGAAAGCAATCTCTTCTGCTCACCTAGATTGCATTTATTGGATCAAAAATACAGTAAAAACAGTGAATGTGTTTTCTATGTGAATATATAGTAAAGTGTAAATCATTCCTGTGATCAAAGCTGAATTTTCAGCATCATTACTCCAGTCTTCAGCGTCACATGATCCTTTAGAAATCAGTATAATATGATAATTTGATGCTGAAGCAACATTTATGATTATCATCAATGTTGAAACAGTTAACGAGTGTGACTGGCACGTTCATATTTGAATAAAAAAACAAAACTAAGGGGAAAAAACGCACTAAAACAACATAACAGAAGGTTGTAAGTAAGAAGAGAGATTTCACACACTTTTCTGCTGTTGTCCTGCAGGTTCTGCACAATGGCCACTCTCTCCATACCGCTGATCAGACTCTGCTCCGATAGGTCGCCTTCCGGGAGGAAATACTGGTACACCTCATAAACCAGACGCCAACGAGTACTCGAGCCCGTGTCCACATCACACGCTGGAGGATTTTTCCCTCTGAAAAACAACAACCATGATTTCGATTTTTTTTTTTATGGAATATTGTAGCATTTATTATAAATGATTTATCTGTGAACATCTTTTTTTTTCAGCCAATAGCAAACCACAACCATCCAATCAATTCCCCACAGACAAAATCAAGCCCCGCCCACATTTGTTCTTCTCCCATAGGCCGTTTCACTCAGATATACGTCACAATAGGGAAGAAAAGACTAATGCAACTTTAACGATTTTAAGGTGTTTGTGTTGCACATCACAGAAGATGATGATTTTAACATCTGTTGATTTTAATTATGAGGTGTGAGGACCCTCATGGAATTGCTCTGTTTATTAATTTTTAGCTTTTTCTGTGCTACTTTTGTCTTCTGGCTTTAAAATCATCAGGATGTGAAGTTCTCTCACATTATAGTACATCGATGACTCATCGGTCTCTAATTATTAATGAGACTTTGGCATCCTTATTCTATGAGAAGACGCTTCTCTTAATTATTTACAGGCAAAATGTGTTGCTTTTCATGTGATAGAGGCTTAAAACTGTGACATCAAGTACAGTAGAGGCAATCATGGATCGCAAGTTGTACGTTCCTGTGTGGCATATATTGTCTCCCTTTAGTTTTTTTTTGAATTTTTCAACTAACTGGTACTAAAACAAGAGGGTTTCATGACCCTTTATAATGCCCTGATAAGTTCATGACTTTACTCAATTTCTCCCACCTTTCATATCCGATGTTAGCAGGTGCAAAGGTAATCGTGGTCTCAAACAAGTTGTATAGCAGGTAGATGTTTGGATCATTTTCCAGTGCAGATTCCAGATTACACGCTCCTGGAACGGGATCTGCACACAACAAGACATTGCACAAACACACTGAATATTCTCTGTTCCAGTTAATGAGAGCGTTTGTGTTGTGGCATGCTGGTGAAGGGTTAGTTCTCTAACCAGTGCTGGTGTACGGCAGAATCACACCAATTCCTGCTGCGCTGCTCCCGTCGGGTGTCTTCAGGAACCAGGAGAGAGTGGTCTGGCTCAGTATCAGGGTGGACAACAGTCCAGCATCCACTGCTGTGACCGAAAAACCATAAAGAGGGACCTGACCAATACACACACACACACACATTATATATATATATGTGCACTCTATATATGGAAGTAACATGGGATCTGAACAGCATTTCATGTTCACTTTAACTACGTGTCTAAACTTGTGTTTAGTGCACTACAGCTGCGTGACTGCTGACATTATGAATAGAATGCATGGAGGAGTGTGTGTGTGTGTGTCAGTGTGTGTGTGTGTGTTGAGATCAGAGCTTGTGATTAAACTCTCACATGATGTCTTGCTCGCTCAACCCCCATGCAACTGGGTCAGCAGTGTGTGTGTGTGTATTACTCGTGTATGTCAGTGCTGTGTGTGTGTGATAACTTACCTGTGTGTATGAGAGTGTAACATTGCTGTGTTGAGTGTGAAACTGCAGTGTTATGAAGGAAATGTCAGCAGGAATCCGGGAAACAACAGCTTGGACCGTCCCGTTCACTGGTACACTCACATTCTGGAAGGTTCCCAAAGAAAACACCACGCGGTCTGCAAAACACATATAAGAACATAATTGTACCTGATTTAGCTGTTTTTCCCATTAGTCTTTTTTTTTTCTAACCATAAAAACACTGATTTTCTTAATGTTAAATCCTTTTACACATTAAATGTTTAAATATTTAAGAAATAATTATTTATTCATATATACAGGTATATATATATCATATTATATATACACAGTTACTTAATTATAATTAAAAAAATTAATATAAATAAAAAATAATATAAAAAAAATAAAATCATCCCTGTAAAGAATTTCACTTTGTTCTATAGTTCATATTGCATAAAGTATTAGAATGTTATCTATAAAATATTTTATATACTAATATAGCTTTGTTTTATAACATTATATATGAATAAAGAAGGGATGTTTGCCCTCAATATAAAGAGTTCTTGCACAGAGCTTCAGTTCATTTCAGGCGGAGGAGAGATGCCACTGAACGCTTCAAAAGAGGAAGTGGCTTTTGACAGTTTATGTGATTTGGTGTAGAAAGAAAGGCCACAGTTGCTCTGACTTCCTGCCTGACTGTGAAATCCTACCTGATAATCAAGTCAGAATCTGTTTTTACAATGACTCACACCTGCGGTACGTCAAAACACCGAAAACCTGAAACCAAACTAGAAAGATGCTACCTTTACAGGAGGTTGGAAGCCGCTAAACATGTTCTTGTTTTTCTCTAAAACTTGTTAAATTGTTTCTATATCATTTAAAAATGTTTAGCAAACAGTTGTAATGCCTGTAAAGTCTTTGTTTTGAGGTCTGCAGAGATCTTGAAGACGGAAATCACTTCACTGCTCTGGAAGAATCTCTCTCTTTCTCTTTTAGGAATGTGGAAATAGTTTCTAAATTGCATCTCATAGATTGTTGCTCTGTTCCATTGTTGGCGGTGCATCGTAAGCAGGAATTAAGTTTATTTAAAGAAAAAAATACCTCTGCAACACTGCCACAGTCTTTCAGTATAATTCTACAAATGTCTTTTTGCTAAATAAACGTGAGAATAACTTTTATTGTTTGTAATATTTCAACTGGACTGAAGCAACCTAACTTTACTTCATTATCCACACATCATTTATAAGAAAAATCTTTGAGTCTCAAATATGATCATCAGGATTTTGAGGATGGTTTTGTTTATTCATCTCTCAATGATCATTGTATTGCATTGCATTGTATGTTTATAATAAGACATATTATTGGCAGATATATGACGACTGATATTTATATGCATTTTATGGAAGTAGTCTGGTATGTTACTGTTATAAAGATCACACGATTTATACCTGAATTTCATCTTACCTTCTGGCCATATAAATATCAGCATCTGCACCAATTTTCATATTTTTGCTCAGTTTGGGCCTCTGAATAAAATGTTTTTTTTTTTTTACCTCCTTCAACTTCTCACTATTTCATACTATGAGATATAAAAGCCTGATGCATGTAACAGAAACATAAAACACATTTGCAAACTTTTTTTTATATATTCTGCTTACATTTTCTATAAATGTTCCAGATCTTTCTGCCTATTATTGCATATGTCACACTGCATGCACCACTTGCCAAATTCTCTGTATATTGTAATCATTATGTTCACAATAATGTAATAATTACTTCAATTAGCTCATTGTTTCTGCCTACAATTAATACATGCGTGATTTGTTTTATCTTAGACCTGTACATTTCTGAAATATGGACATTACTTGTACACAGTCACCTCTGATTACAGATTAGACATGCATTTTCTGTAAAGCAACTTTGAAACGAGTTTTAGGGGTTAGTGCGCTCTCAAAACCTCACGTACATTAGTTTAATCCAGTTCATAAAGAAAACAGGTGTGAGACACCTCAGAAAACATAAAAACAGCCTAGAAAAACCAGCTTTTGTAGCATTATGTAGTAATAATGAAGTGAATTCAAGGGGAAGATGAGCATTAACTTGGTAAATAATGTCTAGGCTGCCTCATAATCCAACCATATGTCATTTGTTAAATGTACGCGTTTGTATCTGTGATTATGATAAATATGTTTAATGTTTGTTTACTCACTCTCATCCTGCGTGCGCACAGAACTGACCCACGACATGACGAGCAAAACCAAACATTTTCTCATCAGTGGCATTTTCACGGATCAGTCCAGTCCATAAACACGCTTTAGCAGCGATCAAATGCGCGACTCATGTTGAAGCTTCACATTTATCCTCCGGAAGTGTCACTCACTCCTGTACTGCGGTAAAATCGGGTACAATGCAACAACTTTTGAGAGAAACGAGCGTTTCGCCTGCTGTTACTGTAGTGCGCAAAGCGCAGGCGCGACTGAATGGCATCACGTGATCTCGCTTTGAACTCGGCGTCGGCGGAAACGGAAAAGTAACGAGAACGCGCCAACATGGCGGACAGGCTAACGCAGCTTCAGGATGCTGTTAACTCCGTAAGACTAATTTAAACGTTTATTTCATGATTTATAAGGTGCAGAAGACGGCAAATATCGTCAAATCATATTTATTCAGTAGTCTAGTTCATGAAGTCATATTATGTGGAAGAGGTCATATTAATATACTGTAGCGTATGAAGGTTTTAGCATAGCATTCAGTTGAGAATGAATAAACAATTAAAGTTTGCACATTAATTTGTACAGAAAGAAGCTAATACTTTAACTAAATTAGTAGGTGTTATTTTAAATTATGTTTTAATGGGAAATGTAAATGTAATAATAGTTCAAGTGGAATTAAAATGCCATTCTTAAATTTACATTGAGTTAAATAAGTGCATACCGGCATATATAAAATATATTGAAGTAATTTATACATTTTCCTGGTATACAGTCTGTTTTGAATATACAATTATTTCGTTATTTATTATTATTATTCGTTTTTGACATTTCCAAAACATTGTTTCTTTTCTTAGAGTCTTTTGTCATGTACTCTTGTTTTTACATATTTAAAAAAAAATGTTTAAAACACGGTAACACCTTACATTTGTTAACTTTATTTAACATTAACAATGACAAATATTTTTAAAGTGTTTCTTAATTTTGCTTAGGGTTATTAAATGGTAATTCCAACATTTACCAATACGCATTAATTAAATCAAAAGTTGTTCGTGAACTGTATAAAATGTATTGTTCATTGTTAATGTTAGTTTTGTTAATGCATTAACAAATGGGTCATTATTTTAAAGTGTTATTAAAAACGTTCGTATATTATTCACAATATTAGCAGTAAGCAAGGAAGTTTTACACCTTTTCACCATGTTTATTGAGCAAAGACACATACCCAGTAAACAAAATGCACATGTGTATTGTATGTTTGCGCTGTGTGTTTGATTTATTGCTGTGATGTGTGTGTGTTTCAGCTGGCTGATCAGTTCTGTAATGCGATTGGAGTCCTGCAGCAGTGCGCACCACCGGCCTCGTTCAGCAACATACAGACCGCCATCAACAAAGACCAGCCCTCCAACCCAACAGAAGGTGCACACACTGCACCAAACATCAGGGCTGAAGGGTGTGAGGAAATATTGTCTGGTTGTTTAACTGACATGTCTGTCGTGTGTTCTAGAATACGCTCAGCTGTTTGCCGCACTGATAGCAAGAACAGCAAAAGATGTTGACGTGCTGATCGACTCTCTGCCTAGTGAAGAATCTACTGCTGCACTGCAGGTACATTTATGTTCATAATTATCCATATTTCAAAACGAGCCTACTGCATTTTAAAGGTGTCTATTCTTTTTTTTTTCTATATTCATCTTTCTTTAGTATGTAATGTTGCTGTTTGAGCATTAAAAAGCTCTGCAAAGTTACAAATATTCTCTATATCGGTGTCACAATATTCCTCATTTAAATGATTCATACGCAGAATAAAGGGGTGGGGCCTGTTTGAGTTAGTAAGTAGTGTGTTGAAACTGGCGGTTATGGTAAGGGGTGGGAATTTTCCAGTTAAAAGTGGTTGACCGATTTATCGGCGGATATTTGGAATTTTTTAAATCAACATTGGCCGATACGTTTTTCTGATTGGGCGATGTTTTGGAAGCGGGACTTTTATTTTGACGGGTGGTGCTGAGAACACCAGCACCTGAGGAGAGAACGGCAGCGCCTAATCACACAGCACTTTCACATTCTAGATGTTCATTAGTTTACGATCTCTGTCAGTCATATCTAATACTTTGTTAGACAGAACTGGTAAACAAAGAAAGTAAATGGTATGCGAAAAAGTAAAGCATTGCTTTTATTTTATTTGTAACTGTACAAATTTGTAAAGTTACAAATAATTAAATTTTTTTTTTTTTTACTTTTTATTTGTAAAAGTTACAAATTTTATTTTGTAACTTCCCACAGGCCATTTCCCTTCTGAACAGTTAACACACCTCCCCAGGCATATGCCTCTAAGTGCAATTAGGGATGCACCGATACCACTTTTTAAGGGTCGAGTACGAGTACCGATATTTTTTTCCTGGTACTCGCCGATACCGATGCCTGTTGTACTGGGGGGGTTCTCATTTTATGTGGCAATTTTCTAAGAACAACACAATGAGGCTAATGAACAAATCAGCATCTTTATTTTCAACAACTTAAATAAACTTAAAAAAATAAATCATTCTTATTGTGCTTATCACAAATTTTCAAAGCCCAAATTTCACAGTGTCCAATAACTCCAAAGGGCAAAACCAAGGACATAATGAATGTAATTTTTACCTGCCTGTCACAAAGTTGTCAAAGTGCTCAAGAAATCACAGACAACAAGACAATCAAATTTGTCATAAAGTGCCAAAGAAATCACAGAACAAATGTTTAACATAACACTGAGTAACAATGTAATCACAGCCGAAAGTGTAAAGTGAAATATTAGAGTGTACTATTAAATCTAGCAACACTATAACTGCAGGAAGAGTGTTCATAAGAATTAAGAAATATAAGCTAAGGATACACGTGAGGTATCGGTCTTTGGTATCGGGGTATTTTTACGAGTACAAGTACATGAGCTTGGTATCGGGCCCGGTGCATCCCTAAGTGCAATACTCCCACTGTTTAGTGCAATATCCTACAACTCAGGTGATACTTATACTTATATTTAGATTTATTTATTATAATATTCAAAACACTGTAAATATGTTCATAATCTGTAAATCTGGAAATGTCTATTCTGACCAAACCCAACTGTGATACTTTTATTCTCATATATTTATATTTTTATTCTTATAATTTGTAGTATTATGTTTCATGTTTCTTGTTGTATTTGTATAGTCCACTGGAAGCCTCAGCACCAAAACAAATTCCTTGTGTGTGCAAGCACACTTGGCAATAAAGCTCTTTCTTCTAACAGAAAAGTCAGACAATCAGGCTAAAATACTTCATCATTTACCATCAACATTCAGCAAATGCGCATCTACATCATTTAAACAAATCTCTGAATATCTAATAAACATTTAATTACACAAACTAGATGCATTTCTAGTTTCAACATTATTTGTTGTTCAGATATTCCTCTTTAAAATAAAGTATCAGCTGTATGCAACCTTTTTTGACCACTGAAAACGTGTACAAATTACCAATTTACTCACAGACCTGCGTTAAAGGGGTCATATAATGCCATTTTCATACAAGTTAATTTGATTCTTTAGGGTCTAAATGAAAAGTTTGTAATATACCTTAATTAAAATTTTTCATTAGTATTGTAAGAAAACACTAATTTTACCTGGTCAAAAACAGCTCTGTTTTCAGCACGCCATTTCAGTGCATATGCCTTTAAATGATAATGAGCTTCGTTTACTCCGCCCCTCTGTTCTGCGGGCATTCATTACAGCGTTATGATCACACCGCACGTGGAGTGTTTCCTTGACAACAGTTGAGGGTATAGGAAAAAAATGGCAGCGGGAGTCTCTGAGGAGGACACATCTGTGCAACCGTATCAGTTTGAACCGGAGTCGGAACAAGATGACGGCCCGAAGAAGTTCGACAATTAAGGCTCGAACATGACGTTTCTGAATGGTTGGTTATTATATTGTCACTTTGATCTATCTTTGTGTACTGGCAGGGTAGAGTAACTTAGTGAGATGTACGAACGCTATGTGTTTACTGATGTAAGTTATACGTACTCAGTAATAACACAATAACCATAACGCGTTGTTCATTATAAACGTGGGATTATGAATTATATTGAGAACGTCGTACGTAGAAAACATGCGGTATGTACCCTGATTGTAAACCTTAGCCGCATTCATTGTGAAGCGATTTGCAAAGATTAATATAAAGGTTAATAAAATTTTACACGTACTTTTTCTGGAGGTTCAGCAGGGAGACATGAATAGTTTCTTTTTTCAGGAGCAGCTTCTTATCAAAATCAGCTTTATAAGTTACCTCCTTCGTTAATAAAGCAGTCTGGTGAGAAAAGATTTGCGAATCGCGCAAACATGAAAGCATTGACGTTGCTCGTTGGGAATATTCCCTTCGAAAACGAAAACTCCGCCACTGTGTCTTCAGCGGTTCGGATTTAGGAACATCAAAATTACTGCTGTAACAGAACACCACAATCGCTTGGACACCATTCTGCTCCAGCATATCAACAATGACGGACTATGATGACTGACAGCTCGCTCAGGGCAGGGATCTGTTGAAACGCTGCTGTCAATCAACAATCGTGAGAGGGGCGTCCGATTTAGTGACGTCACAAAATCGAACTGCTCAATTTGAGGCAGGGGAAAACATATAAGGAGATTAAAACAAAAACACTGGATCGATTTTTATCATTATATGATGGTTGTGTACAGGCACTGCCAACACACATTTCAGTACAATCAACTTGAAAAAGTGCATGTACCATTTAGGGGTGTGCCATATCATACCGTCCACGATAATACCGGTATACATTTTTACATGATAAAAAAGTGTCATATCGCGATATCAATGATATAGCGACGCGATGACGTATGGCGCATTTACGTTCCCTAGCACGCACAACAACAGCACCTGTGTGAGCGCGAGAGCAGCCTGTCAGCCTCCGATGACGATTTAGCAATTTCACAAACAGCTTGTGTGTTCAGCGGGGCTGCCGACGCGCGTCTTCTCTCGCGCGCGTTTAGGAGTCGGGACATGACTGAATGGTCTCTTGCACAATCGGGCCATCAGTGCATCGTAACTAAAGTTTATAATTTTCAAGTCTTCTTAATTCTTATCAGTTTAAACATTCAAGCGGTTTTAAACTATCCAGTAAGTTACTTGCGCACTCTCTGAGAAAGTTGCACTGCGTGCATACATAGAGTAGCCTACAGCTCGCGAGAAACTAAAGTTATTTTTCGCGGATTATATTGCTTTAATGGGGGGAAAACGCAAAATTGTGTAAAACTTCCGGTCTTGGTAAGTATACTCATAAACACAGTCGGTTATGTATAAAACGCATGTGACACAGACAGTATAATGAAAACAGCAATGGATCCGTGCACTAGCTGTAAAAGTGACAGCAGCCATAGGCTATGCGTCTGTCATTAATGTTGTCGTCAAAACAACAAAAGATAGCTTTAATTGTAATGAATGAGAATTATTAGCCTATGTATTTAATTTAATCAGGAAACAGAATTTAAAGACTATGTGTTATTTTACATTTGATTACTTTATTATGTTTCTGTAGCATTTCTGAATACTGGTGTTAGACCTACACACATTTAACATTTAATTCAAAGATTGAAATCAAGCTTCCTTGTGTTGTGTAAACTCTTAACAACAAAATTACCACATTGTAAAAACGCAATGAGTGAGCAAACTTTTAGGCGAGACAAACATAATAAGAAAATTTTCAACAACAACAACAACAAAAAAATGTCTATATCGTCATAAATATCATTATTGCAAATATTCTTGAAATATCGTGATAGAATTTTGAGGCTATATCGCCCACCCCTAAGTACCATTATATGACCCCTTTAAGATCTCCGTAAACAAGATCTCTGGGATTGAGCCATAAAATGAAGATGCCAAAAGAAAAGTTTAAGAACTAGAATCTAAAATTAAATGTAATGTAAAATGATATAAAGATATCTTAAATACTTCTGGGGTTACAGGCATGCAAACTTGGTGCAAAAAAAACCAAAGTGCTTTTCCCCATCTTTGAATGGTCACTGTTGTTATATAATGCAACAAAGATGGCTAAAGACAACAGATTTAACTAACAGACCTACCAATTTCTGTGTAAAATGATGATTTTTCCATCTTTTACCAATCCTGTCAAGTCATTTTTCCCCCCTGTAATTTTGCCCCAAATCTCAGGCGAAAATTGTCATTTTGACCCTCCTGTGCAAAATATTGGAATACTTACTAAATATATATCCATGGCATTTAATATTTTGGCTTTCATTACTATTTATGTTGGTCTGTCTTCAGAAAAATTGACAAAATCAAAAAAATTAGTTTCTGTAATTTGTTTGATTTGACATGGAACGACCCAATTTGATACCTTTTCTCTACATGTCATTTAATCCGTCGTCTCCCTCTTGTTTGACAGGCTGCCAGTTTGAGGCAGTTGGAAGAGGAGAACCAGGAGGCTGCGGCCCGTCTGGAAGAAGTGGTTTACAGAGGAGACATGTTGCTGGAGAAGATCCAATCAGCGCTAGCAGACATCGCTCAATCACAGCTTCGCACACGCAGTGGAGCCCCGAGTCAGCCAACACCCCCAGAGTCCTGACACTGACACAACCAAACATGGACTATATCATCTGTACACAGCAGGGATTTTATACTCATCCTTCAGCAACTGCAGGAGATCTTGTGTTAAATGTACAGTTTGTTTCTGGACTGAAGAATGATTCTGATTTCATTCTGTATGGCAGAGTAAGTGCCCACTGTTTCCCATCGCACATGTTTATTATGTGACATCCGGCATTGTTTTCTACCTGATAACAGTATATGTTCAGCATCCATCAAACAGCCCCTTTCTGCAATTAACAGTCAGCGGCTGGGTAAGTTGGTTTTTTGTATATTTAATGATATTTTTTTGTCCAGGATCATGCTGTTTGTTTTGAAATGAATTTTGTCTTTGTGTTAAACCAATAAAATATTGTTGTATAAAGGGCTTGTTCTTCATTGCAAATTGAATTGGGAATGTGGTAATTTGTTGCATGCAATTCCATTAACTATTCTTTAGAAACAAGATTTATACAAATGATGTCTAATGCGCGCGCACACACACACACACACACACAAACAACAGATCTAAAACCTTATTCTTATTTTGTTCCTATGACTCCATTTATCCAACTGAAGTTATTTTGTGAACAAATGCTTTGGTTGGTTCTGAAATGCAGGTGTTATATGCTGTATATATAATATTACCTTTAATATTTTTGTTTAAGGTGTTCTAAGGAAGTAATTTTTTACTGTAAATATTATTAACCGTTAGTGTGAGTGCTGCCATTTGCCGGTCATATAATCGAATTTAATGTGCGGAAACAGACTTGTATGTCTTGTATTTCTTCGTGGAGATTGAGAGCTTCAATAGTTCAACAGCTTTCTTTTCCAGTAAATTAAAACTTGCAATAAAGTAAAATAATAATAATAATGTGGTCCGCAGCCACGCTGATTAGCGCATGACGTTTACTTTTTTTTCATCCAATAAGAGCTCGTCTATTTAGAAACGTCAGTTTGGCGTCGTCGACTCGTCGTTCGCGAAGTGAGTAATTTTGCTGAAGACTTATGAAAACAAGTCATTGACGAGGTAAGTCTACTGTACAGAATATTATTATTACCATTTAGAGCTAGCAAAATATTATGAAAGAATTTCTGACGAACATTTAAACCATTCAAGCCTGTTGGGAAGTAAACTGAGATCCTTCTAAAACATTTAACTTTCTTTCCAAGCCATAATCAGTAAAAAAAAAATCCATGAAAACAACAAACTTTAGAATGTAAAAATGTAGATTCGTGAATTGTAAACATTTTATTTAATCAGAATAAACAACTTTTGAATTTGAGTGGTCGTTAATTTAGAATCACATGGTGTAAGTTAGTTACAGCAGAGGTTAACCGGTCATATTAACTAAGTTAGCCTAACTAGTCCACTTTCAGTCAGTCAGGTGATATAACGTTAAATGTACCTGAGACTAACATGTATTGATACTTTATTGTTCTTCCAGTTGTATTGTGTTTCCACTGTATACTGATTTATGCTGCATGTACTGGTAACTGCCATACAATTAATACATTTTATGTAAAATAAACACCAGGGCCTTTAAGTCATATCTAATGTTACTCATTAAATCTACACACAAGGTTGAATGACTGTAAAAGCTGACTTGACTTTACATGGAGAATTAAGGGTGGACAAGTATTTCAAGCTGTTTTTCCCCACCTCCTACCTCATATTTACATTATTGTTTTGTATTCATATTACCAGAAATTAACTTCTGCAATACTGCTGGAAAGTGTCAGCTGATGGCATTCATAATCTCCGCATTGATCTTGTCTGTAAATCCTAATTTGTCATTTGGACTTTTGAATAAAAGCTGAAGTTCTTGACTTGAATGTTACCTGAAGCTTTTTCTCTCAAGTTTCTTATATTTGATTCTGTCAAATGGGTTTGCTGACTCATCAATAAATTGTCTGATTTTTTTATAGAGCATTATTATTATAATGATGAGCATGTGGGACTGTCAATTTCCACAGATAAAACATTGAGATTGTATTGTGAGGGAGTGAACGGGAGATACACAGTACCCAAGGTTTTGCATCCACTCATTGCAAAAAAAAATAAAATAAATTGCATTAACATAGTCCTTAGTAATTGTGAAGCTGAAACAAATCTGTGACAGTGTTAATCACCTGTCTGAACTCATTGGGTTTTTCAGGAGCTTGTTACAGTGATCAGTCATTGCCAGATTCAGATCATTGGACGCTGGTTTGAAGTTTTTGGAGAAGTCGATCCATGTCAGTGAGCTCAGTGGTCATCCTGATACGGGTTCGAATCCTGATCCAGGTTTGAAATTCGAATCCTAGTCCGGTCCTGGAGTTCCTTTGGCTGGTGTCTTTGTGTTTAAACACCAGTAAAAAAAAAAGATATGCCCCCAAAAAAAAGCATGGAGAGAGTGAATGTGCCAGTGGTTTCAGTGGTAATGAGCACATACTTCCAGTGTGGAGAACTTGGGTTTGGATCCCAGGCTGGGCACTGAAACAAGTGATGGTTGGGCTGGATATCAAGGTTGGAGAGTCTGACTGGATGAGGACTGAGGGTGAGCAGTTGATTATCCAAGAAAAAGGTGACATATGATTATGACTTTTATCCAGCCCTGAGGGTAAGTAAACATTTTGGTGTAAAACAACATCGCTGCTGGTTGTCTTCCCAGAAATCCCCAGGGGGAGGAGTTAGGATATTGCCTCCCCCCTTCGTTTCCGACCGTCTCTCGTCCTCCTGTCTGATCCGATCACTCCTCACACCCGTCTCAGATCAGGAGACCATTCCTCAACGCAACCACGCTTCAGTGTCCAGGCCGGTTTCGAACCGGGAACCTCCTGACAGGGAGAGCATGCTCAAACCACTGAGCCACTGGACCTTCCACTGTTACACTTCTTTTTTTGGGGGGGGCATGTCTTTTTTATTTGGACTAAACCGGTGAAACTAAAGATTTTCACCACAAAGAGAGAGATTTGAACTGGGATTATCCACAATACAGTGCAACGCTCAAACCACTGGAACTTGCACTCTTCCACTACTTTTTTTGGGGGGCATGTCTTTTTTATTTGGACAAACCTGGTGACACTAAAGCATCATAAGAGCAAGACTAAAACCCAGGTTTCCCACATGGAACCACAAAACTCAGACCGCTAAGCCACCATGTGGCTTTTAAAACCTGAAAGTCAAGTGTTTTTTCACCCTGAGCAAAACCAATGATTTGAGCTTGGGAACATACTCTGAGATCTAATGTTGATTCATTTCAGTTGCCTTTGCATGTGTTGCATGTGAATCGAACCTATAATCTTGTTGACCTTATTGTTATTATTAGTGCCATGCTTTATCAGATGAGCTACAAAAAGCTTTAAAGTTAACATTTCAAACAACCACATGAAACACTGAACATCACAAGTGTGAATTGATTGTGTTCAGTTTGTGAGTTATTGCCTAAAACTACCAAGATCTTCTGACATCTAAGCACTGCTGAAAGTTTGATGATGTGACTCATCATCAGTGAGTCTTTGACTAAGAGCTCAGTTATTTAGTATATGTCCATATTCAGAGACTCATATGTCTCTTATGAACTGGTATTTTACAGACTCCCATAAAAACCCAAACCATCTATTAATACTTTGTTAACTTCAAATTTAAACTCTTTATCACAACAGTGATAAACTACTATCACACTATGGCATCATTCAGACCTTATGGCCCTGAAAATGGGTTGAAAAACTTTGTAATTTCCAGCAGAGAAACATTTTTTGATTATGAAACTTTTATTAAAAGTACAAAACACATTCAGACAGTTTAGAAAGGACATATGCAAGGCAAGTTTATTTATTTAGCACATTTTATACACAATGGTAATTCAAAATTCTTTGCATAAAAATTATTTAAAAAAAATAACAACCAGATATGACAATCACACTAACAGAAGCATAGTATGCACAATGACAAAAAATATTCAACATATAATGTAAGTGATTGTCAGTTAAGTCTATGACAGATTCTCATGTCAAATACCAACTTTATATCATCTTATATTATCAATGATGATAAATCACTTCAAGTGCCAAATAAATTAAATTAACGTTAACATATCGCATGAAGTTGGCGTATGTGTATTTCTATCTTTTACTCAGAGCTGCCATCTGATGGTCACATAAGTGAACTTATCATGCATTTTAAAATTTCTCCACTAGACGGCGTAAGAATAACAGGTTCAAGCTGTCGACGGGATGATAGCGCTTATTCATGTGACCTACGTTATTATAAAATTATCTTAATTAATCTTGTGTGATACAGCCGCGTTGAATAATGCATGACGTAAGCGTTCTTCTGCCCAATCGGAACTCGTCTTTCAACGACGTCATCCAGTCGGTCAGTAAACAGCATGGCGGCGTCCGTGCAGCGTCTCGGCGCAGCTGGGAGACACTTTATAAAGAAATTATTGAACACAACAGTTAGCAAGAGGGTAAGAGATTACAAACATAACATTAATATAATTTAAAATGTCTAAATATTGAAAATTAAGTCCTCGAAATCATTTAAAACAGCCAGGCTGAGACTGTGGTATGAACGCTGGTCTCAATGATGCAAACTTGCATCATAATATGAAGGGGAAAAAAGACTTTACTCAGACATTTAATTTTATTACCACTCAAATCCGTTTGGCTATTTACCTTATATATGCTGCTCAGTAAAACACTAGTATATAACGTGCTTTAAAGTTTTGTCTGTGTTTCAGACTGGCTCCATTCAGGCTGTCAGTCACGTGGTTTTAAATGTACCTGAGACGAAGGTCACGACCCTTGATAACGGGCTCAGGGTGGCATCTGAAGACTCTGGCCTGTCCACATGCACGGTGAGTTAACCCTCACATCTAAATGAGCTTTGAAATTTCAATGTCAGCCAGGTGTCGATGAATATGATTATTAAACAAAATTAGAAAGGCAATTGTATTTATTTTTTAAACAAAATTCTCAAACTGGGACATGTGGTGATGTCCTTTTTTTGAGGGAGGTGCCACACGGCAGTGTCTGAAATAATGATACGAATAACAAAAGACCCAATCGATGTAGTTTATTTCATTGAAACGAGAGAAAATGTCATAATGCATTTGTTGTATATCATAGTGTCACATCTTAAAGTCGGCATGGAGCTGAAGTTGCGCTAGTCTTTTCTTCCCTATTGTGATATCTGAGTGAAACGGCTTCTCAAACAAGATAATTGATTGGAACTGATGTCATGTGAGTGACAGGTTGCCCCGCCCTCGTCATCAGAGAAGAGATGTCGCTCCAAAAGGGAGGGGAAGCTATTTTAATTAAAGCTTATGAGGCACATGACTTAAAAAAAAATTACGAGCACAGATAAATAATTTATAATACACACTGCTGCAATATTCCTTAAAAGAAAGAGTTGTCAATTTTGTCTTCATAGTGACTTTAAAGGAGTAGATTCGAGATATTTATTCGTCATATACACCGATATACAGAATACAATTTGCTACTTAGACTGTGCATTAAATATGTAAATAGTAGATACAAATGTATAAGTAGTAGATAATACAGATGGTTACACTTTATTTTGATGATCCCCTTTATTGTTTTGACTACAAGGAACGTTACACTTATGTCAACTAACACACATTGTCAACTAACTCTCGTTACATGTCAACTAACGCGCTTGTTACGTCAACTAACATGTAATTGCAAAGTTACTTATAGTCAACACAATGTCTAAATGGGAGTAGTGGACCATCAAAATAAAGAGTTACGAGACAAATATAACAAATAATAATGAAAAGGATTTGAGTAGGATTTAAAAACAAGTCCTGTGAGGGTGAGTAAATATAAATAATCATAATATCTAAATTCTAATCACATGATCCAGGTTGGTCTGTGGATTGATGCTGGGAGCCGGTATGAAAATGAGAGCAATAATGGCACGGCTCACTTCCTGGAGCACATGGCATTTAAGGTAAGAGAAATGATGAGTTGCAAAATTCTCTGTCTAAATATTAAAAACAGTTAAGTACAATTTAGTACAGAAATCATTGAATTGTTTCAGGGCACCAGGAAGAGGTCACAGCTCGACCTGGAACTGGAGATCGAGAATATGGGCGCTCATCTGAACGCTTACACCTCCCGAGAGCAGACGGTGTACTACGCTAAAGCTTTCTCCAAAGATCTGCCCCGAGGTAAACACCAATCACCAGCCCGTCGTGACAGGCAGAACAGCATTATGGGTGAACTGTAAATCAGTCTCTCTTCCCAGCGGTGGAAATCCTGGCTGACATCATCCAGAACAGCACGCTGGGAGAAGCGGAGATCGAGCGAGAGCGTGGAGTTATTCTCAGAGAAATGCAGGAAGTGGAGACCAACCTACAGGAAGTGGTCTTCGATTACCTGCACGCTACAGCCTATCAGGAAACACCTCTCGGGAGAACCATCCTGGGTCCTTCGGAGAACATAAAGTATGTTTCACTAGTTTACGTCTTCAATTAAGGTGTGAAAAACAGGGTAAAATTTTTAGATATCACCATACTTTCGTCAGTTGATAAAATTAAAGGGGTCATCGGATGCAAAATTCACTTTTATATGATGGTTGGCATATAAATGTGACTTCGCAGTGTGTGGACACAACCACCATACAATGAAAAAAATCCATTCACTTTTTTTTTTTCCTCAAAAAGTCTAAACACTCTCAATAATCAAGCCGTTTGGATTTTCTGAGCAATATGAGGTAAAACGGGTGTTGTTTTACACAGCCATTGAGGAATTTTATGTTACAAACTTTACATGAAGACCCTAAAGAATCATACCAACTTGTGGAAAATAGGAATCCGATGACCCCTTTAAGACAAATGTTTTCCATTCCCAGTTTTCTGAAATCGTATGTTTACATATGCAAATTAGATTTAGAATTAGATTTGCATAAATAATGTGCATACATTTCCATAACAGAAATTTAAACATTGGCTAAAGACAGGATCAAAATTCTTGTATCATTTTGTTGATAAATTAGAGTTAAAGGTTTTTACAGATTATGTGCTTTTGATAATTTTATTACTTTTTACTATTTACATTAAATTTATTTTTACTTCCGTTTTAGTTATTTCCAGTTAGCAATTTGAGCTTTAACTTAAACTTATTTCAGTTACTTTTCTACATTAACATTTCTAATTTTCATTAAGTTTTTCCATCTAATAAATATTTCATTTGAATTCAGCCTTATTTCAGTTAACAAAAACCTTTTTAATAGTTTGTTAACAGTAGTAACCATGCTTCTGACAGCTCATTGTTAGATCATTAGAGCATTTTCATTTAGAGCAATTGTTTTCTGAAATGTTATGTTTAAATATGCAAGCAAGGCATTATATAACTATTTATGTGATAATTTGAATAATTTAGAGCACTGATTTTCTGCAATGTTTATATGTAAACAAAGCATTACATAATTAAATATGCACAAATTAGCATAAATGTCCAGAAAAGAAAGATAACATTGATGAACATTAGATAAAGACAGGTTCAAAATAATTTGGGTGACACATTAGAGTTTAAGTTTTTAACTCCATGTCAAACATGTAAGGTTTTTTGGATTTCATTCTATAACTCCATAAATCAGAAAATATTGTCAGCAGCCAGAAAAAGAATTACCATGTTTTTAGAAATAAATTGTTATATAAATCAGGCGAATGATGTATGAACAAAAATTTCTGTAAAAACCTTCAGAATACAGATAGGAATAAAACTGTGAATTTTGGTGTATGTAAAAAGTAAATGATTTCTGAAAACACTCACCGCCTTTAAAGATATGTAATCTACAGAGGCAACTAGATAAAGTGCAATAAAATAAACACTTAAATGTGTATTTTAGATTTTTTCTTTCCACTAGTCTGAACGTTAAGGAAGCAAAATAGCCCCAATCCCACAATTGACCAGTGCATGAAAAAACCCTGGTTTTGACTAGTTTCTTTCCTTAAAACAGTATGAAGAATCTGATGTTCTTACATTTTGATTTTTCTTTTCTTTTTCAGAACTATAAATCGAGGGGATCTGGTTGAATACATTACAACACACTACAAGGGGCCACGAATTGTATTAGCTGCAGCCGGAGGTAAAGCAACAGAAACAGTGGCTGCGTCACAAATTTCATACTCTCTTGAGTAGGTACTTGTTTTGAACAAGTACTTTGCGAGCACTAAAAAAAAGTATGTTCTGTATAGTATGAATGTGTGTGTAATCTGGATGTACTACATTCGCCATGTTGTCGTCATTATGTGACCTACCAGTAGCTTCACTGTCATTCATAAACCCTCTCCCGTGGCCTCATGGGATAGTAAAGAGTCCATTGTATTTCACTTCAGAATCTCGCCGGAAGTATTAGTTCATCCAGTTACTTTTTGCTGACTCTTTTATGAGTACTGTGAATTCAGACACTACTTTTGTCACGTATAGTTTTTCACCTATTATATAGTAGAGAAGTATGTGATTTCGGATGCAGCCACTGTAGCACAGCATCACTGAACATGTTTATGTAAGTCATTTCCTTTGGTTTAATTGTTGACATTAATTACTGGCACAGATTTTGACCATTAGTAAGCCAAGTATTGTTTTTCTGTCTTTTAAGGAGTGTCACATAATGAGTTAATCGATTTGGCCAAGTTTCATTTTGGAAAGCTGCCGGCCAGATACAGCGGAGAGACTTTACTGCATTGCCATTTCACCGGGAGTGAGGTAAACACCATTACATCATTATTTACACTAACAGAATTATAATTCAGATTAATGGTTATTACACACAAGTTATGTTTCGAGCGCTTTTCTCTAAAAAACTTTCAAAGCAGATTTACTGAAAATCATGATGTTAGTGTTTATAATATCTTACTACCTTATAGTGATTAGAGGGGGATAATATAGTTACATTTTGTGACAATCAAGCCGTTGAGATTTGCAATATTGTACATATCGCTTATGCTACTATACTGCATGTATGGAGATAAAGTTTGATTAACTATATAAAGAGCTGGCCGATAATATTACATTTTGCGACGAAATAAAAAAATCAGGCAGTTGAGATTTGCTATATTGTATACATCACTTTTGCCTCGTTTACACGGTCAGTGAAATGTGACCCAGTTCCGATTTTTTGCTCGTATGTGACACAGATCGGATGCGTTTTATGACTGTGTAAACGGAAAAAAACGCATGCATTCGGATATTTCGAAACCGGTTTCAGGCCTCGTACATACGTGGAAATAAATCAGAAATGTGCCAATGCGACTCATGTAAAAAGACAGATGGGATTTTCTGAGGCATTAGGCTACGTCTCCACGGTTTAATGACGAGAGAAACCACAACGTGCATCAGCAAAGGGACGGATGGTGTCGTCGTAGGAGAGGAGTGTGGACACACGTTGACACATATCAAAGGTTGGCTTGCTCATCCTAAAATTTCTGGCCCACTGCTCCTCGTTAAAGCACGCCACGATCTCATGAAAGTGCGTATCTATAGCATGAATTTTATTTATCGTGCCATTTACTCCAAAAATAGTTTTTGCGTGCATATGATACGCCGTTTTCGCATGCATATGATATGAATGAGGCATTTATATAGCGCTTTCAATAATCAATGGTAATTTCAATAATATGCACTTTATGGCATGTAATACGCAATCCACACACCCCTAATCCTAACCAAGGGGATTACAGTGCGTATAATGCACGCAAAAAATATTTTTGGCGTACAAGTGGCGCAAGAAATATAATTAGAGGTAGGCTATAGATACGCACTTTGCGTGTTGTATATTCCCACCAGTCCTGAGATCTCTCGCACACAATAACTGAAGCACATGCACCGACTGCAATGATGGCCCTTTTTGTCCTCCACCTCAAAATCATGGTGATGTTTGGCAAACATCGCAGAGCTAGCATCAAGCATATTTCGCGTTCGTCCATCTGTGCGAGAACCCCCTTTAAGCATGCGCGATGTTTCAGATCTATGTCAAGTGTAAACGCATGAATCGGATATTGGTCACAATTGAAAGAACGTGTTAACAGACGGTCAAAAAAATCGGATATAGGCAACAAATCAGAATTGGGCATCAATACATGCAATATAAACGAGGCCTTTATGACATCGACCTATCACAACACACTTATCCAGCCGGCCAATCAGAGCACAGTGTGCTTTTCAGTAGGAGGGGCTTCATAGAGACAGGAACTAAACAGAGCTTTACTGACAGACTCTGAAGAGAGGAGCTGCAACAATAGAGATTATGAGGAAAATAATCAACATTCAAGCAGGAAAACCTGTTCTAGTAGAGCCTGAAAACAACAATTCATAATAGATCCTCTTTAAAAGACTTGCCTATGTGTTCTGCCCTTAATTCACAGATTCGTGTCCGAGATGATAAGATGCCTCTGGCTCATATAGCCATTGCCGTTGAGGCTGTCGGCTGGTCACATCCAGACACTATTCCTCTAATGGTGGCAAATACGCTCATTGGGAACTGGGATCGGTCCCTCGGTGGCGGGATGGTAAGATGCTCTCACTAAACTCACTTTACACTGAAAAATCATGAAAGTAACTAACCAGACTTCGTTTTCTTGTAGAACTTGTCCAGTAAACTGGCCCAGATGGCATGTCAGGGGAACTTGTGCCACAGTTTCCAGTCCTTTAACACTTGCTACACAGATACAGGTCTGTGGGGGCTTTACATGGTGTGCGAGCCGGGAACCGTCAACGAGATGATGCGCTTCACTCAGCTGGAATGGTGAGAGCTTGACTTTACTCGCCTTCTTTGTTGAGCTGAAAGCACGGATGAGCAATTAACATGCGGTTTGATTTAGGATGTCTCTGTGTACGAGCGTGACTGAAAGCGAAGTGAACAGAGCTAAAAACTTGCTGAAGACAAACATGCTGCTTCACTTGGACGGTAGGTGTAGCGTCACAAATCACAAACATTTTTAAGCCATTAAACTCAATGCGCTAGTCTTTTGTTCCCTATTGTGAAGTATATCAGAGTGAAACACTTCTGGAACAATAACAGCAATGTAGGGCGGGACTTCATTTTGATTCTGTGGGGAATTGATTGGATGGTTGTGGTTTGCTATTGGCTGATCTCATGTGATTTGCTATTGGCTGATCTCATGTGATTAGTGGTCAAACGATATTGTTTTTTTGATGGCCAGTGCCTATATCTTAAAGAGCAGGGTGACCGATATTTATTTATTTTTATATATATATATATATATATATATATATATATATACTTATTTTAATCATTATCTAATAAATTAGAAAACAAATCCTTAAAGGTCCCATATCGTCAACTGAAATTTCCTGGCTTTTTTCATGATAACAGAGGTCTAGGGGCTATGAAACTACTATAGAAGTTTCAAAAACGGTCGATCCACAGACAAATGCACACAGCCTGCATAAAGTAGCTGTGCCTTCCGTATATTTGTGATGTCAGAACTACTCAGTCACCAATGGTGGGTCACTCAGAAAACAACAGGCCAATCAGAAGAGAGGCTCTTGAATATTAAGTAGACATGCCAAAATCGACCTGTTCTTGGCAGAGCTCCTGAGAAAGGAGCTGTAAAAATATATTGACATGGTTTTTGGTACTTATACCGCAAATATATATTCTTAAGGACATCAAAACCTAAAATAAAACTTCAGAAAGTTGTGGGACCAATATGGGACCTTTAAAATAAACATGCTTATACTTTAGATGACAACTTCTTGAATCTGCAATCCTATTACAGTATTTTTCGCAAATAAAGTTATTGTTTAAAAATATATGAATATGTGAATAAAAAGGAAGTAAACACTGTAACAGGGCACTCACTAATCTGGTAATTTCCTACGCACTGGTAATTATATTTTTTCAAATTAAGACAAGGTAACGCTAATTTTACATACAGCACACATTGAAAACGATATGAATATGACACAGTGCAACTGGATATAGCATAGCATATTTTAAAATGAAAGATTTAAAGTTTTCGATGGCGTCTCCTGTGAAGCTGATCTTCACTTCACACGGACCGACCGTCACTCGCAGTAACACGTTTATGCCGGCTACAAATGCACAATTCACAAGATATCACAGCTGGATTCCATTAAATCTGCAAGGTTAGCTAAATTAAATGTTTATTAGATATTCAGAGATTTGTTTAAATGATGTAGATGCGCATTTGCTGAATGTTGACTGTAAATGATAAAGTATTTAGCCTGATTGTTTGCCTTTTCTGTTACAAATAATATAAAAGCAACGCTTAACTTTTTCACATACCATTTACTTTCTTTGTTTACCAGTTCTGTCTAACAAAGTATTAGATATGACTGACAGAGATCGTAAATTAATGAAGACGGAGAATGTGAGTGAGCGCTGTGTGTGATCAGGCGCTGGTGTCAAAATAAAAGTCCCGCTTCCAACACATCGGCCAATCAGAAAAACGTATCGACCGATGCCGATATTTTAAAAATACCAAATATCGGCCGATATATCGGTTGACCACTACATGTGAGTGACAGGATGCCCCGCCCTCGTCATCAGAGATGAGATGAGCTGCAAGAAGGAGGGGAAGTTATTCGGATTATGAAAAAAAATTAAGAAAGCACAGATTAATCATTTATAATAATTACTGCACTAAAAAACAAAACTTGTCTATTTTGATTTCATGGTGACTTTAAAGTGTTTGTCTCGTCCAGGATCCACTCCCATCTGTGAGGACATCGGGCGGCAGATGCTGTGTTACAGTCGCAGGATTCCTCTGCATGAGCTGGAGGCCAGAATAGATGTGAGTAAACAAACATGCTGACGTCTGACCCACATTTATATCCGTTTCTCAAGAGTTCACCGCTTTATCCCTATTTGGACGGGAATTGGTGCTCATTGTGATGTCTGTAAAATTGCATTTGCACCTCAGAGATAAAAAAAACATAACTCGGATGGTGATTTATTCATGGTGGAATGTTAATTCATTCTGTTTAAATTTTTCTGGATTCCATTTTAAAAAATGTGGACTCCATTGTACTGGTTAAATTAAATTTAAAAAAAAAAATCAAAAAGCATGTCTTATTAATGGAAGTCATGAAACTTGTACAATCTATCAACAATTTATTAAAAGTTTAACAAAAATTATATGTTCAGGGCCTCATGAAATGCGTTCATTTGAGTTAGATAATTTCTAGGCAAGGCCTTAACATACATAAATGCACTATGAACTAACATGAACAAATGTATTAACGAACATTAAAAAAGTTAATAGATTCTCTAAAAATAGATTGCTCATATTTAGTTCATGTTAACTAATGCATCATCTAATGTTATTACACGGCTCTGTGGAATACTTGATTCTGATTGGTCAATAGCACCATCCAGCAATAAGTTATTCCCAGATAACAACTGCTCAAAACAGATAACGCAGACTCACTGAAGTAAGTAGCGCTATGCACCTGCTAGGAACGGTTTTTCTTCGTGGAAGTTTTGCGTTTGATGAGCGAATAAAATATTAAAACTCAGTCGAATCAATATTTTGTGTAGTTATTTAATTATGCCACCCAGTATCATGGACTCGCTCTCTCTCGTTTCATACAAACAGCTGCTGCCAATTTGTGACTATTGTTTTGTACACTGTTGGATTATGAGATACAAACAGGTACGATTTTAAAAGTTTAATCTGAAATCAATATATCTTATCCCCATAATTATTTATGTGGTGAAATGGAGTGTAATAAGTGATATGAATGACTGTATATCGTATCTCTTAAATGTCCGTTTAGTTTGAACTTTCCGCGCTGCAACCGCTCTCTCTGTGGAAGCTTTGCGTTTAAAGACATAATAAAATATTTCAAGTCTAACTATTTACTTGTGGCAAGTAGCCGTGTAATAAGTGGGATTCTGTTTATTACACGACTACTTGCGCTTAAGCTTCGCGTCGGGGTCCTCCTCATCTTGTCGGGGGTTATTTTGAGACAACCATCGGCTGGATGTACATTATCCTTTACTTAATAAATAATGGACAATAAGAATAATAATAATGGCCCATTTCAAAAGTTTACATGACTTAATATTTACCATCGTTTCAGTTATAAAAATATTAACATTTAAAATGCGTGCATATTATCGCAACGCACAACAGTTAGCGTACGGTGCTTGGCACAGTGGTCCAAAATAATTTACAAAAGGACTTTTGGATAGTTTCCATTTAAACTAGGATTTTAATTTAGACAGCAAATAAATTGACAGCTTGGTGTTTGTCAAAAAAAAAAAAGAGAAAATAAATAATTCACCTTACGTCCCCGTGAGAAACGGTTACTGTCCAAATAGGGTGTGTTCACACTTGGCATGTTTGGATGGATTAAAACGAACTCTGGTGCGATTGCTCTGTTTGTGCGGTTCATTCGAATAAGTGTGAACGATCTGAACTCTGGTGCACCAAACAAGCGGACCGAGACCGTACTGCTGAAAACATGAGTCTCGATCCACGGTTCGAATGAAATAAAGGCAAGACGGACCAAAGTCATGTAAACAAACCAAAAACCAGACGTATCACAACATGCAACCCTAAATAAAAATGAATGCTTAAACATACCTGTTTTTCCTCGTCATCGTTGTGATATTGCTCATCACACTTCAGTACAGGCATCAGAACCGCGTCTCCTCACTGCAGATCTGGGTGTGTGTGTGAATGAGAGATTCCTGCCGCTGTTTTTATCCCATTACACATTTTATAAGCTCTTCACGAGTTCTCAGCTGGTCAAAATACCATCATATATGGCTACGCACATACAGCAAGCGCATTTTTCCTTGAACACAACATTGTTTTGGATCTTCGGTCGCAAAATATACGTCATAAATGATGACTTATCAGGTTGTGAACATATCCCTATGCCATTATGTTCGGTGTTAAAAATGCCAATGTGAACCGGGAATACTTTTTTTTTGGTCAAGACCAAATTACAAGTGTGAACTCACCCCAAGTCTTAATGCTTCTATCCTCAGGCCATAGACGCCACGACCATTAAGGACGTGTGTATGAAATACATCTACAATAAAGCTCCTGCTATAGCAGCTGTTGGTGAGTATCCATCTTTAACTTTAATGGTGAAATATTTTATACTTTCCCCTAATTAAACACACCTGATTCAACTCATCAGCTCGTTAGTAGAGACTCCAGAAGCCAGTTGCGTAAACACAGTTTTGTGTCCCAAATCACATAATTTCTACTATATAGTGGGTTAAAAATAGTATGAGACAAAAGTAGTATGTCTGAATTCACAGTACTCATAAAAGAATAGGTAGAAGTACCCGGATGAACTACTGCTACCGGCGAGATTCTGAAGTGTGTATACGATGGACACTTTACTATCCCATGAGGCCACGGGAGAGGGTTTATTAATGGTAGTGAAGCTACGTAACTGATGCAGGTAGGTCACGTGATGACAACTTGGTGAATGAAGTCTAGATTACATTCATATGAAATAGAACATTCTTTTTAGTGCTCACAAAGTAAGTGCCTATTTAGAATAAGTACCTAGCCTACTCACGAGAGTGTGATTTCAGACGCAGCCTGTGTTAAAGGACAATTCCGGGCAAAAATGAACCTAGGGCTAAATAACACATGGGTCAGAGTCGACCGTTCTCTGGGATGTGTTTTCATGATAATCGAATGTACCCAGTTTTAACGTTAGTTTTAGTTTAACCACAGATATATCATATAAAGTATCTTATTAATCTATCGGTACACTTACAAAGTTCTCAATGTTTTGGTTTGCAGGTAGAGACCCTCATTATACTAGCGTGTTAGTGTGGGGCTATTTTGAGTCTTGTTAGTGGTATTAAACGCGTAGTTCACTTTTTAAAAAACTTTTGCTGATAATTTACTCACCCCCATGTCATCCAAGATGTCCATGTCTTTTTTTCTTCAGTCGAAAAGAAATTAGGTTTTTTGATGAGAACATTCTAGGATTTTTCACCATATAATGGACTTCACTGGGTACCAAACGGTCCAAGGTCCAAATGACAGTTTCAGTGCAGCTTCAAATGGCTTTAAACGACACCAGACGATGCATAAGGGTCTTATCTTGCGAAACGATCGGTCATTTCAAAAATAAATAAAAAGTTTAAGTTTTATAAGCACATATGCTCGCCTTGCTCTGTTCTGTGATGCACATTCGTGACTCTCCTGTTCGAACTCGTTCATCAAAATGAACAAATCTTTTTTCGAGTCATTTCGTGCATTGAATGAACGAAATGACTCAAAAAAAGATTCGTCACATTTGTGCTTATAAAACTTAAACTTTTTTATTTATTTTTGAAATGACCGATCGTTTCGCAAGATAAGACCCTTATACATCGTCTGGTGTCGTTTAAAGCCATTTGAAGCTGCACTGAAACTGTCATTTGGACTAGAGGATGGATACCCGACCCGAGCCCGACGAGACCCGTCGGTACCCGACGGGCCAGGCCGGGTTCGGACAGATATTTAGAAATTATGCTCGGGTTCGGGTCGGGCTCGGTCACATCAGCGCGATATGGCATTGAACATTTTAAATTTAAAACCGCTTATTATGTTGGTAGCAATGTGCCTGATGCTTTCACGTGATGCAAACGTTCGTTTTTGTGATTAAAATACATGTAAAATATTACCATAACATCTGTCTTCCTGTGTGCGGAAATTTGTTTATGTAGCCGTGACAATGAAACACGTGCATGCGCGCCTGCGTTAAGTGCGCTTGTTTCTACGTGTGCGCTGATGCACTCATCCTCCTGACATTTCCGAATGTCTTCCTACAGTTGCTTAATAAAAGCACAAACAAACGCACATGTGTCATTAGTATGAGAAAAAAAATGGGATTTTAACTGTCGGTCTCGGGAAAATATCTTTATGCCTGTCGGGGTCGGGTCGGGTCCTCCATAGGCTTCTAAGGGATTGACACTTGCCAGCCCCGAAAAGTTATTAAAGACATCGTTAAAATAGTCCAAGTGACTACAGTGGCTCAATCTTAAGTTTATCAAACGACGAGAATACTTTGTGCGCAATTTTTTTATTTCAACTATTCATTTCCTTCTTTGTGGGCTTTGAGTGAGTTCACTAGTGTAATAGTGCAGTGTTTCTGTGTTGTAAATCACATGCATCACACACATGACCAGCGTCGGCCAATAGTGAGTCTACATGTGACATACAACACAGAAGCACCACGCTGTTAAACTACGCGATCTATCCCTTTAAGACAGTCTTACCATAATGGCTGTTTATGCAACTGGCCCCAATGTAAAACTTGTAATACTAGTCTAAGTCAGATAAGAGGAGCGTCCTGCATCAGGACCGGAGTTGAGAAGCGCTTCTGTAAATGACTGATAATCAAACACTTCTTGATGGTTTGCAGGTCCGATCGAGCAGCTTCCAGACTATAACAGGATCCGCGGTGGCATGTACTGGTTAAAGCCGTGAGGACTGAAGTGAACCAGTACACCGTCTGCATAGTCACAAAAATTAGAACTTAATGTGCTTTTTTTCCCATTTTTATTTTATTATAAAATAAAGAACAACACAATAAAGTTAAAAGACCACGTTTTGTGTGTGTATGTGTGTTTTTCTTTCCCTGTGGCACGTTTGTCATTTTTTGTTTTTAGCAGAGACCTGCTCCTGGGCGGCTTTCTTAGCCTTTATCATCTCCACCAACTCCTGGAGAAACAGACAGGAAAACATTCACATTAATATTTGCATTATTTCTTTTGGTCATCATTTGTTCTGTAAATCAATGCTATAACAAACATCTTGCATTATTATAAAAGTGTTACAAATATAAAATTTATATAATATAAAGATGATTTAATTAATAGTTTTATATTTAGATATAATTAATAGTTTTATATTAAGATATTTTAAATTTTATAAATAAAAAACATTTTAAAACATTTATTTGTTCTGCTAATAATCAATTTGGCAATCAGCTTGCAATATAAGATATAACATTATTTTATTCGGATATTTTAAATTGTATTGTAAATCATTAAATAATAATTTTGCTTGGCACCTTATTCTACCTCTAATATTATTGCTTTGTTTGTCATTTGTTTAATACTAGTGTGTAATGCTTTATTCAATAAACTTGCATTAAAAGAAAAGTGTCTCAGATTTTGTCATATGCTGTATATAATATTTTTTGTAAAAAAAACAACATTTAATTTATTACTTGTAGCTTCTAATTCTACCTTATTAATATGTTATTGTTTGTTTCTTTTTCTTGTCATTATTTGTAAAATAAAACATTGGCTGAACAGTCGTGCCATAAAAGCCTTACTTTGTATCTCTTCATGCAGTCCTTCTTGGAGCGTCCGGGCACGGCGGCGGAGATCTTCTCCCAGCGCTCGGGGGTGTTCACCGGGTAGGTCTTCAGAGCCTGTTCCAGGAGCTTCTGCTCCTCTGTGGTCCAGGGTGCAGAGTTGGCCTCAGCGCTCTGAGCTGCAGGACACAGTGGGAGAAGGGCTTATACTCCGTCCTTACAGGAAAATGCAGAGGTTTTTTGTGTGATTGTTGCGGGCAAAAATCCTTGATTATGTGGCACGTTTTCTTAAAAAAAAAAATACAATGGAATATGCGGGATATTTATGCAATTTTAATGCGATGAAATTGGGGGAACTTACAAAAATTGCGGTTTGATGAAAAAGAGAGAAAAAAAAAGTGAATACCAACACCCTGTTCACACTAGGGTGTGAACCTTAATGGAAAGAGTTATTTCTTATTACTTCCTTTGAAAAGCAAGCATTACATCACAGAAAGTGCTGGGAATATTTAAGTTCTCGTCAGACCTTAATAAACACACGGCTCAAACTTACAAAACATTGATGAGTCAAACAAATCCTGTAGCTTTTCAAAAGGAATATGCTACAACTTCTGTAAAAATGAATAAATAAAATATAAAAAAATAAAACGTGCTTCCTGTTTTACAGAAGTAGCTAATGAGACTGATTTGCGGGCTTCATCGCGGGATTTGTAGCTTTTCGATGACCACGGCGCGTAATTATGTCACTTCATAATGTTCACATGGGAACGGAAAAATGGTTTGAAGTAAACGCTTTTGCTAATATATCCGTTACTTTTTGGCAACGAAAATGCGGGGATTATGAAATCATGCAATCCCTGCATATTTTGCGTGGAAATCTGCAATTTATGCGACGAAAGTGCGGCGTATTTGAAAAAATGCGGCCCCCGCATAAATATGCGGACTTTGGCTGATTATGCATACGCATAATTGCGTTTTTCAAGACGGACTGTATACTGTAACGCTGAACTGTTTTTGCAGTGTGTAAACTGTGGCAACTTACCGTCAAATCTCTCTGATGGCACAGCGTTGTCTACAGTAGGAGGAACGCATGAATGCTCTTTCTTAAACTTCTCGAAGGCCTTTCGGTTAATCTCATCTTTCTGGTGAGGATCTGTCGCAAATAAAAGAGGACATATTATGCTTTTTTACATCATCTGTCTTTAGTGTGTAATGTTGCCATTTAAGCATGAAAACGTCCCTCCAGTAGGAGTTATCCTCTATATCAGTGTCTATATAACTCATGAGTTTCTTCCGGGAACGAACACGTCACAATATTCCTCATTTAAATAATTAATACGCAGAATAAAGGGGCGGGGCCTGGTTGTGTTAGTTAGTAGTGTGTTAAACTGGCGGTTATGGTAAGGGGCGGGACATTTCTCAAACACACTCGAAGCGCTCGACCAATCACAACACACCGATCCAGCTGGCCAATCAGGGCACAGTGTGCTTTTCAGAAGGAGGGGCTTCATAGAGACAGGAAGTAAACAGAGCGTTACTGACAGACTGGGAAGAGAGGAGCCGCAACAATGGAGAATATGAGGAAAATAATCAACATTCAAGCAGGAAAACCTGTTCTAGTAGAGATCAAAAACATCATCAGGACTTTGTAAAAGGGAATAATATGACCTCTTTAAGTAAATTAAGCATATTTCAAGCCCATAAAACAAAAACAAGTTTTACCTACCAAGTTTCTGCAGTGTTTTTGCTTTATTAATGACGTCTTTGGCGGTTCTCTTGGCCCCGCTGCTGGAGTGCTGGTTCATGTAGTTGGCGATCACCTCCCACCTAACCAATCACAGCACACCTCAGTCAGGAACACCAGGATCATCCGCGATGTGCGATGCGGCAGATTTGCATGGAGACTCACCTGGCGTTGGTCCCGGCGGGAAACAGGTTGACCGCTTTGATGAGCAGCTGCAGATCTTCCTCATTCCAGCCTCTGTTGTTGAGTCCTCCTCCTCCTCCGCTGGCGTGTTCAGCGCTGCGAGACGCTTGCTGAGCCTGGATCTCTGCATCCTTCTCCTTCTGCATCTGAACGTTCACCTCCTGCACCTGCACACACACACACACGACGCTTGAACCAGGATCACCCTTCAGAAGTTTGGGGTCCAGAAGACTAATTTTCCCAAAAGAAATGAATACTTTTATTCAGGAAGGACACATTCATTTGATCAAAAATGGCAGTAAACTACAACAAGAGTAGATATTTCAGATATTATAATGACAACTATAATAAGCTATTTTAAATTTTATTATTAATGATTATTAGTAGTATTTGTATAAAGTGGTACTGTTTTTTATTTATAAAGGTCTTTTTAACATCCTATTCCTCTAAAATATGAAGCAGCACAACAGTTTTCAACATTGATAATCAAATGTTTCTTGAGCATCAAATCATCATATCAGAATGATTTCTGAAGGATCATGTGACACTGAAGACTGGAGTAATGATGCTGAAAATTCAGCTTTGATCATAGGAATAAATTACATTTTAACATATATTCACATAGAAAAAAGCCATTTTAATTTGTAATAATATTTCAGTGTTTTTACTGTATTTTTTTAATCAAATAAATGCAGCCTTGGTAAACAGAAGAGACTTTTCAAACACATTAAAACAATCTTAACCCCAAACTTGTGTATACACGCACAGAGTAATTGCTGACAACGAAAACAACATGCATGAAGTAAAGCGATGTTTCTCTCACCTGTTTCTCCAGAGCCGCTTTACTCTGTTCTTTATTCCCAGAGGACAAAGCTTCATTCAGAGTCTGCAAACTACAAATGATACAAAAACAACAATTATTCTCCTACATTTTGATAAAACTTTATGAATGACATTATTTTTAAGGCTTTCCAGCAAACAGTTTTCACAACACGACTCCTTCACCTGGTCAGTTCTAAGCGGTCGCACAGTTTCTCCACGTCCTCCATCATCCTGACGCTGTCGGCTTCATTATCTGTGAAGTAGTTTTGTGTCTGAGAGAAACAGAGAGAGATATGAAGATGAACGTCTCACAGAGAGCAGGGAAGGTCACAAGACATTCGAAATGCTCCCTCTCTGGACACTTTCAAAAAACTTCCTGGAAAAAAAACTCCTTAACCTGGAATAACTTGTATTCTTCTGTAAAGCGTCCTTGGGTTTGGTGAAAGGCGCTATATAAATGTAAATTTAAGTCATTAAGGTTTCTTGCCTTGCACGTGGTCCTGAGCTTCTGCCGCTCTTTCTTGAAGGCCTTCTTCTGCGCTTCTTTCTCTTTTTTGGCCTGTTGTGCCGCCTGTCGAGCCGCCTCCTCTTCTTTCTCCTTCAGCATTCGAGCCGCTGTCGCCTCGGCCTGACGCGCCTATGGAGAAACACAACACACACACCAGTGTTGGGAAAGATCACTTTCTACACGAACTAGTTCAAAGTTCAGTTCACAAATGTTCATAGTTCATACTTTAAAATTTTGAACTACTTCATAGTTCTTTTTTTCCATATGTTGCTGCGAGCTATTATTTTTCACAATTATTGCCACAGCCCATATAGAACCACAGACAGCAATTATTTTATCGGCGGGCAAAGTTTGCACAGAAATGTAAGATTTTTCCCATCCTCACGACCTTGTCATAAACTGGTTTAAATGATCATACGATCCTCCTTGCTGCTTTTTGTGTTGATGACGCATGCGGCGGTGCGACGCTGGTGCTGGTGTTGCCAGATTGGGTGTTTTTCCGCTAGATATTAAGGCCTGTTTACGGTGTTTCGCTCTATAGAAATCTGGCACTATATTGAACGAAGTTAAACTGAGAGAGCTGCTGTTCACAGACACCAGAATGAACGAGTTCACAGTAACGTTCATCAGGCAGTAATACAGTACGTTCAGTTCACGTTCACCCAAAATATGAACAAGTTCATGAACTATCGTTAAATGAATGCGTTCAGGCACCACACTGACACACACACGCAGGGAAAGATGGTATTACAGCAAAAATCAAATTACATATTTTTGGTATTTGACTTGTTAGTATTTTGATTTTCTCTTGCTATTTAGTTTGATTTTATTTGTGAAATTGTTTTTTTTTTACTGCTTTTGCTTGTATTTATTTTATCCGATGTTGTAAAGGACATTGGTCAGCAACTGCTGTTTTAATGGTGCTATATATAAATAAACCAAACTTGAAACAAAAATGATAAAAGAGATGATTTAGACGACAGAGGTGCTGATTGCAAACAAGTATATTTTCATGGAAGTGAAAATATTGCAGTTTGAAATTAATCTTACAGTCATATAAAGTAACTATATATAATTACACGGGAGCTTAACATGGGTTTAGGTTAGGTTTAGTTCATTAATTAATACCTAGTTTTTGTAATTACTATGGCAAGTAGATAGTATGTACAACAGGAATGTAAAATAAACTTTAAAGTATTAAAATATAAATTTACTCAATTTATTTGGAAACAGAACATTTGCAACTAGTAACAGAAAAAAACCCCCATGGTTATTGATCAAGTTTAAATACTGTATATATATAAACATATGGGTGTGTGTGTGTCTATACATTTGAAGTGGATCAAAAAAGTTCATCAAAAGTTGTCCAAAGACAAGAACAATTGTTCAAAATTCATGTCTAACTTTGATGAAAGGTTTTGATCCACTTCAACTGTTGAATACTGATATGTAGGGCTGGGTACCGAGTTCGGTACTTTTTAGGTACCGACCGAATTGCCTCGATACTACCGAGTATCGAAACATGTCTTGTTTTTCGGTACCAAGTTTCGGTACCTAAGTGGTTAATCTCGTCAACGTCAGTGAAACAATAAACATGCAGCATGATTGGCTGTGGCGGAAAAACACTAGTTTACGCGGCTGCCATAGACGTGCCTCGTCGCACGTGAGGCTGTAGTGTGTGTGTGTGTGTGTGTGTGTAAGCGTCCCAACCCAGATAGATAGAAAATATGTGGAAATTATCAAAAGTGTACTTATGTACCCGACTCGATGCCATAAGCACACGATGCAATATTTTCGACAAGATAAATGCTGTCAAGACCAGCAACACAGGTAAATCTGATAAGGCACTTAGCGCACAGAATACACTCGAGAGTAGAAGTTTATCCGCCTTCGACTACAAGAACTGGAGCGCGTCACATAACCAAAACTCAGCGTATAGGATACTTGCCTCACAGACATGAGAAATAGTTCTATATATGTTCAAAATATATCTACTTTTAAACGAAACAATTAGAAATAAATAGTTTGATTACCTAATCCATATAGGCGCGCGCGCGTTCACTACTGCAGGGATGACGAGTCAGCATCGCAAATTCGCAATAATTCTCTTTGCAGCCAACACGTTTAGAAAACACTTGTTCATTAATAAACAATTAAAATATCTCCTTGCTATCGTTTCCCGACACATCCATAATCATTAGGCTACTTCCGCCAGTGCTTTGCGCAAGCTTCATGTGTGCTGAGCGCGAGGCATATATCCCGCACCCCAGTAGCCTATATTTAATTCAATTCACATTTATTTGTATAGCATTTTTCACAATACATATCGTTTCAAAGGAGCTTTACAGAAAATGCATGTGTCTAAATTACAATTTAGAGTGATCTGTTATCAGGGGTGACTGTGTGTAATGCATTTCAATTAATTTTCATTCAGTTTCATTGTTAAACAATGCATTAAGTTAAGGCAGAAACAATGAGCTCATTGAAGTAAAGAATACATGTTGTTAAATGTTCAGGAAACATAGAAAACTTTAGCATTGGTGCTTTTTTACAGAATCAAAATATGTGTAAAAAAAGTCAACAAACTGAAAAAATAATAGTTTTTATTTAGGTAATGTTTTGTATTGTATTGATAAAATTGGTATCGAAAAAAGTATCGTTCAGGAACCGGTATCGAAGTCAAGGTATCGGTATCGAAAATTTTGTTACGATACCCAGCCCTACTGATATGCAACATACTGTGGTTCGTAACGGCTACAGGAAAGCACACTAATTAAAGCACGCGACTAAAACTATCACAAAGTAATAAATGACAATAAAGTTGACCACCCATCTGTCATTTGAAACAGGAAGTGTTCAGTGGGACTGACCCGCTCCTTCTCCTCCTGCTCCCGCTTCTTAGCCTCGGCTTTGGCCTTCTTCTCCGACTCTTTCCTGGCCTTCTCCTCCTCTTTGAATTTCTTGATTCGCGGGTCGCAGTTGTAGGCGGTGTCTGCAACACACACACACACACATTCACACAGCCGCTCACAGCGAGATCTGTCGTGTCTGACACGATGACACTCACCAACAAGAGTGCGTATCCGGTTCATCTCTTCCTTCTTCCTCTGAGCTCGAGAGGCTCGGTTCTGTTTCTCAATCCACCTTCTCTCATCTCGACTGCAGAAACAGACAAATTAAATGAGATAGTAATACAGCTATTTTTAAATATTTCCTTTTATTTCAATTTAAATCCATTTTATTTCAAGTGACGTGGGTTTTTTATGGTTTTAGTCGACTAACAACTGGGGTGGAAATCTTTTGGAATCCCACAATTCGATTCAAATGGATTCTTGATTTTGAATCAAATTTCAATTAGATACAGTATATGCATAGATTTAAAATCTATGATCAAATCTAAAATCAAATCTATGCAACCCTGCCATGTGTATGTTGGGTATTATACCGGAGGATATGCGTATATCTCGACAACAGATGCTATGGTGCCGTTTAGCTGTGGCTTCTGAGACATTGGAAGTCAGACACACTTTCCTCATATGATGAATAGATGGAACTTATGTCAAATATTGCTAGTTATGAACGTGTGACATTTAGAGCCTCAGGACGTCATGATTTGTTTATAAAATTGTCGGTCCCTTTCTCTCCCTAACTGAGAATGTATTATAAAAAGAGAAAAAAACTCTTCCAAATATGTCTTTTACCTCTGTGTTGTAACCTACTAGTCCTGTACAGTCTAAACATTATTTATTTATTTTCTTCTCTGAGATCTAACTCTTTATTGTTATTTATTCTCCCTTTTATCGGTGCTATTCTGTACTTTTGTGTGTGCATTAAGCTGGGATAAGGGGTAAAAAAACAAAAAACTAACATGCCACTGTTAACACTTAATTTCTGACTGATGTTCATGTTAAAAAAACAATCTATGCATATATCGAATTGAAATTTGATTCAAAAATCGAGAATCGAACAACAGAGAAATGAACGACATTATACACCTCATAACTGCGATCATTTAATCTAGCCCGTCGCAGCTCAGCGTTCGTATTCGCCTCTCTCGCTCTTCTTTTAACTTATTAAAATGAGCGAGCATCAAGTAGACAGACATATTTATGAAAGGAAGTGAGATTCATCTGGATCTGGGTTCCGTTTCCCAAAAGCATCGTAAGCTTTAGTTGATTGGTTGTAATTGTTCTATGATGAATTCAAGATTACGATGCTTTGGGGAAACACAGCCCTGATCAGTGGCTGATCTTAGAGTTAGAGATATATAATACGGGCCATTGCATTCTCAATATTTATTACTGTAGCCTCAGATACAGGACATGCTCATTCTCTTTTATAGGCTGGTATTTGTTCGTTACCACAGAAAACCGCTTGCACGTCTACGCTGAACGTGCTTCTTGTATGTAAAAACTAAAGTAGCCTGTACACGAAAGCTTTACGAGTGCTCGACTAACTAAACTAACATTATTCACGGCTATTTTCTATTTGTTAAGATATTAATATGAACTGCGCTCTCTAAGCGGGCTCCTCCTTTGAAACCACATCACATTATTAAACATTTAGTTTGTGAACCGATTTGAATCGGTGGAAGATAGAATCGTGATTCATATGTGAATCTATTATTTCCCCAACCCCTAATAACAACCCTGTGCAGTAACAATTTAACCAATAGCATATCATGAATAAATATAATTTACCATTCAGCTTTTTCCTTTTCCTCCTCGTCTAGATATGAAAATTCCCTCCACGAGTCAAAGTTGTACCTTCAGAAATGAAAAGGTTTGTATTATTTTTCACACCTCAGGCATGAATTTAGACATCATTTTGGCTCAAAATATATTAGATAAATTCACATACCAAAAGGAATAGAAATTATCCACATCTTCAAAAGATGCTTCCATGTTTCCCAGACTCGGGCTGTGTTTTTTAAGAGACCACCTGATTGAAAGAGATACGGAGGTGTGATTTCTGTGCACTGGATGTGTCATATGAATCACTCATGTGACTTTTTAGTTTTTTACCTTGCGTTCCTCTCAAACACCGGTGCAAACACCACAAAAAAGTTCTCTTTGCCTTCTGCCTTGGAAGGAACCGCATTGTCAAATGTTGGATCCACGCTGTCAAACGCTCTGCGCTTCACAGGATCTGACAGGATCTCTATTGCTGCAACCAAACAACATGATCATTCAGAAAACATCATATTAACGATCATAAAGAGCTCCTATTCTGCTTTTCCCCATATTCATCTTTCTTTAGTGTGTAATGTTGCTGTTTGAGCATGAAAAAAAGAGTTATTCTCTATATCAGTGTCAGTGTTTCTGAACTCCCTGAAACTCCTCCATTGTAGTCTTGAGTTTCTTCCGGGAACGAACACGTCACAATATTCCTCATTTAAATAATTCATACGCAGAATAAAGGGGCGGAGCCTGGTTGAGTTAGTTAGTAATATGTTCAACCGGCGGTTATGGTAAGGAGCGGGACATTTCCCAAACACACTCGAAGCGCTCGACTAATCACAACACACTGATCCAGCCGGCCAATCAGAGCACAGTGTGCTTTTCAGAAGGAGGGGCTTCATAGAGACAGGAAGTAAACAGAGCGTTACTGACAGACTGGGAAGAGAGGAGCCGCAACAATGGAGAATATGAGGAAAATAATTAACATTCAAGCAGGAAAACCTGTTCTAGTAGAGAAAAACAACATCAAACCTTTGTACAAGACCATAACAGGTCCTCTAAAGATTTTCAAACACAAAAAGCATAATTTTCATTTATGATAAAGCACTGAAGTCAAACCTTTTGTTATGCAAGTGAAATAATCATTATCCCCCTCCACGATCTGCTCTCCTGCTGCTTTCCTCTTGTCCGGGTGATGTTTGAGGACCATGGCTTTATCTGAGCACGACAACAGCATGTTACTACTAAACATCCTGCATATTATTTAGTAAAGTAGAGATGACAGGAAATACACTGCAAAAACAAGCACTTACGAGCAGCTTTAATCTGTTTCTGGGTCGCTTTATACCTGACGTGTGCTAGACCTAAGACAGCGTAGTGATCCTGGTTCTGTAACATCAAGAGAAGCGTGTCAATGCATGGAGTTCACAGTCTCTCACACACACACACACACACACGTCTCTACACACCTTCCAGTCTTTGGGGTCCAGTGTCTTTAGCATTGGATACTCCTCCAGCTGAAGCTCTTCATCCTCCTCTTCCTCAGACAGCTCCTCCTCTTCCTCTAGCTCTTGAAACGAAGCCGACACATTTCTGCTCCTGCGCTTCAGAAACGCCTCGAACCAGCGACCCACCGGCTCCACCTGGACCTGCACTGAGGCTGATGCAGGAAAACACAAACTCCTCGTACAGTCAGACTGTTTCACAGGCTATTAACGGTCACTCTTTTTTTTTATTTCATTTTATCTCATTATCCAAAGGACAACCGCACACAATACAGAACAATTAGAACTTTCCTCCCACACTAAAATGTATAATAATGTTAAGATAATTTTATTTGTAAGATTTTTATTTTAACATACGTGTGTGTATGTGTTTATATACATATGCGTGTTATGTATATACATATATGTGTGTTTATGTATATATATATATATATATGTGTGTGTGTGTGTATATATATATATATATATGTGTGTGTGTGTGTATATATATATATATATATATATAAGTGTGTGTGTATATATATATATATATATATATATACACACACACACACATATACACGTTCAGTCATTATTTAACATTCCTAAGTATCTACTTATTAAACACTATCTTGCATCTCATTAAATACATCTACTTTTAATTATATACGTTAGATTTTCCAAAGGAACCCTATTTTTTTTAAATATATTTTAGGAGTGTTTAAGACAAACGCGCGGTAACAAAACTGCCCTACACAAAAATAAAAAGCAATCTACAAGAAGCATAAAGAAAGTTTGCTGACAGAAAACACCTCATCATTTGTGTCTGTGCCTTCATTCATCTGAGCTTGCAAAAGATTCATCTCAGAGACAAAATATGGCAAAACGATTTAAACACATCATCTGCATATGAACTAAGCACTCTAATGAAAATGTGTGAGGTGTCCAGATGAGTGTGTGATGCTGCAGATTCACTCACACAGACAGACACACACACACACACTCAATGTCTCTTACCGGCGACGGCGTTATAAAGCTCTGTAAGCTGCCCGTCTAACGCCTCCTTCAGCATCTTCATTAGCTCAGACACACAGATGACACAGAACAGCTCGCATTAGCAGAAACGACAGGCTTGATTCTGATGTTCTTAAGCTGCTGTTTAGCCCGGGTCTATCAGATCCACATGGGCCGCACACAGCTGTCTGCTGGGAAACTGTGTTACACTCACAGTCTTCCGACGCGCAGCGGGGCGATGCTGACATTTGGTTCCGCTACCAGAGATCGTTAGAGGAGTTAACCATGCTAACCAAAGTTCCCGCCAATATACCAGTTAACATTACTACTGTAAAACCTTAATAAATTAATCTTTCTAACAATGTAAGAAGCAGAATAAACTTCTTTTGTAACGAAAATGCCCGGATAATATGACACCACAGGTTTAACGTTAACGTTAGTGTAGTAACAAGTCAAAGTCAAACGACGGTATTTTGCTGGTAATTATTATAGTATATACAGAATACAGTAGTCAACATTTGAAGTGGATCAAAACCTTTCATCAAAGTTATACATGAATTTTGAGCAATACTCATTCTTGTCTTAGAACAACTTTGATGACCTTTTTTGATTCACTTCAAATGTTGACTACTGTATACATACGATATGTGTATGTGTAAGTATACGATATACATACGATATATATATATATATATATATAATGGCTTGAAGATTGCAGATAAATTAGAATTAGCACTAGATTTGACACACAATTCATGTATTTCTGACAATCCAAGCAATTCACATTTCTTTCTTGTAATGTGATACAATCTTTATTGACAAATAAAAATATCCATTATGAACATCTGTACATCAGATTACAGTAAACGTTCAGAAACTGTGGACCCGTTGGCATCTCAGAACAGGTAAGAGACAGTTGTCAAACCTTGTAAATCTACCTGAACACTCTTCAGGCCTTATGCAGTTTACCGTTTACAGCTCACAAATTCATTGTGAATAACTAGAATATTAGACTGTACATTTTGTGTGGCAAATAACTTCATGACACTCCTGTTTTTATAGTTTTACCAAAGGACATAGTCCATATGTTTTAGGAAATGTACATTTAGTTAGTTTTTTTATTTTTGTAGTTAGTTTTGCCTTTGACACTTCACATCTCAGTGTAATCTAAAGACAAGTGTAATTTGTACAGTCGCTCGATGCAAATGACAGACTGGCACGACCTGTTCTTCATCACATATCAAAACACACACGCAACACACACATCAGGGTCAGAGGATGCCTGACCTTTCAGAACCTAAACCTAAACATGAGCAGGAGTGATGTGTTCAGTTTCAGTGTGTGTGTGTGTGTGTGTGTGTTAGTGTGTGTATGCGTGTGTGTGTGTGTGTGTGAGAGAGAGAGTGTATGTGTTAGTGTGTGTGTGTGTGTGTGTGAGATAATAGCAGAGAATACCTCACTCTGATCTGAGATCAGCCCACTCACGCAATCACAACAAGAACATCCATTCAGAGCAGCATCTATCAACAAATGTTTATCAATGTTTGAAAAAACAAAACAATGACAGTACAATATATTGTTAAAGTTCTAAAGGAGGAAAAAGGCACCCAATCCTCAGATCTCACAGATATTCAAGGCTTTGCAGGTGCCAAAAATTCATCTCACTAAACATTTACAGGTCACTTTTTATCCCAAAAAAATAAAGACAATAAAAAAATTACATAAATATATATATATATTCATATAATGTTATATATATATATATAACAAAGGAAATGAATCCTACTTTAATGACCATTTTTTATTAAACTGTGATCTTAGTTCCCATATTTAATGGTAATTCTTGTTAGATTCTTATTACTGTAAATGAATACTAATACAACTTTTTTAAATTAAATAAGCATTTAAAACAAATAATGTATAAATACTATATATTTTAAATAATATAACTTTATTTTGCACTATAATAATTAATAATAAGATTATTTTTGTTTGAGAGAAGAAAATGTGTCACGGAAATTCTAATGGTCATAAAAATAGGCTTCTTTTTCCTTTAAGTAAATTCTGATTTCGATTTCTTTTTATTTTGTAGTGAAATATGACCCGTTTGCGTGAGATTAACCCATTAACATTTCTTTCTTTCCACAAAATTCACAGTTCAGTTTTTTTTTCAAAGTCACCAAAAGAAAGACCTTATAGAAATAGTTAAGAGCAGAAACGATGAATACATTTGCATTTTAGTTAAAAACCATGATACATTATTTGTCATTTTCAGTCTTTTAGTATATTTACAAACTTTTTTTTTTAATCGAAGCATAAAATGAGTAACTGTGCCCAGATTACGACCCTCTTGCTCACAACTAATAACCCCAAAATCTCCTCAAGCGGAGTCTCCGATGCGCTCAGAAATGCGGTTCTCCGGTGCGGAGCAGCAGTGAAGGGGCTTTTAAAGGGCTCGTTTTAGAGGGTCGTGACAGCGCTAACAGAGGGAACTCATAGAGGTAAAATGCTGAAGCCGTATGCAATGAAACTGACATTCCCTACATCACAACCCAGGAATGCTGAGCTCTTGAGGGGAAATGGAAGTGCACTTCCATGTAACAGGTTTGTAGCTGGTTATTAATGAACTAAAACCAATTAGTAACTGTTTCCAAAAAACAACTTAAAAAAAAAAAAAAATTAAGGCATTCTTCACTAAAAATCCCACACAGCCTCAGTAACGACCCTCTAAAGAACGTCCCAAAGGTTCCTGAGAGGCGCTGTGTCTCCAGGGAACGGTGGTTTGGTGTAGACGGAGGTGTGTGTGTGAGTGTGTGTGTGCGTGTCCTATCTGCGGGCAGCTGATGCCGGAGCGCTGAACAGTGGTGTGAGGCTGCTGGGAGATGTTTGTGGGAGGAGAAGGTTGCCATTGGTGGTGGACGGGCGGCTGATACGAAGGCGTCTCAGGTACTCGGCGTGAACGGGTTTGTGGCTCTGCAGAACCTGGATGGCCTCATCGACGGGGAACCACTCCCGCTTACGGCCTACGGGACAAATACTGCAGCATTAGTACAATACAACGGCAAATCTTGCAAATATTAGCAATATGTTACAAATGTACGGTGAGGTCCAACGGTCTAAAGCCACATTTTAAGGTGGAATTTTTGCTTTTGAAACTGGAAATTTAGGGTAGCATTCTGAAAAAGTTAAATTGTCCTGAACAAAAATGTCCGTTTGGAATGTTCTTAAATCATTCTTAAAACATAGATCATCATTATGCATTAGTGTTTGAATGAAATGAAAATAAAATACAACACACAGGCATGAGATTTTGAGGGATTAGTTACATTAAATTGAATAATAAAATACAATAAAAAAATAAAACAGTGTTGAGAATTTGACTGATTAATTAAGTTAAGTAAAAAATAAAATAACAAAATAAAATAAAGCAGTCATGAGAATGAGATACAATTAAAATAAAATAAAATGATGAGAATATGAGGGGTTAATGAAATGAAATGAAATAATACAATAAAATAGTCATGAGAATTTGATAGGTTAATTAAATTATATAAAAGAATTTAATTAAATAATAAATTACGATACAATAAAAAAAATTACGGCAGATCCATAATAGAAAGAGCGCACGCACGCACGCACACACACACACACACACCAATATTGACAGAGTCCTCCCAGTCCTCCAGCGTCTCTGTGACCGTCAGCACATACACGTACGTCCGGTGTTTCCGGTCCTGGTTCTGCTGTTGTTGAAAAATAAACTATATCAGTATGAGGGATCATCACATCATCACATGATACAACAATTCAGGAGTCTAAACTGTCCAATCAGGAGAGCCGTACCTCAAACACGCCGAGCAAACGTCCTAATTTACCCTTCACTCCAGCCTGAGGGAGAGAGATAGGATCAAATCCACAACAATCCTTCATTTAGCCATGTGATTCCCAGAAATCTGGCAAATATCATCAAATTCTTCACCTCACTGGATATGAACATCAATCAAAAAAGCGTCTGCTAAATGAGCAGCGGCTGGTAAATGTAAAGCTGTGTGCCCGTGATGTGAAATGACAGTGATGTGTTGTCGCACCTCCTCAAAGACCTCCCGAACCGCAGCTCCACAGGGCTCCTCCTCCGGCTCCATTCCTCCTCCGGGAACGATCCACTGATCCGGGTTTCTGCTGCTGCTGACCAACAACACCTGCGGGAAACAGAACAGGTTCAGTCTCAGACAACAGATGTTGGCACTAGAGCTGCACAATACAGTGTGTGTGTGTGGGTGCATAATCAAAAGCCTCTTTCACACAGAGATTCCAGAAAAAACACGGATAATGTGTCCCGGGATCGTTTGATTTTGGTTCATTCACACTGCCAGTGATCTGTGAGTGCGTTCACACACATCCCGTAAAGACACGTGACGTCAGGATGTGATAACTCCTAACAGATGTCATTTCTACACTCCAGACTCCCCAGTAGCGCCACTGGGTTTGCCGAGTCTCGTTCCTCATATGCTGGAGCGCAGGTTGTAGAAAGGCAATGTTACTAGATCCCCATCCCAGCATCAATCCCGGGACGTGTTTGCGTTCACACTGAAGGCACTCTAGCAATTTTACGGCAATTTCCCGGGATCAACGCGCTGTGTGAAAGGGGTTATAGTGTGATTTTTCTGATTAAAATGTGAAAAAAATAAATTAACAAAGAAAAAAACTGGTTTTCTGTGCTCGTTTGTAGGTCTGCACAATTTGGCAATATTTATTTATTAATATGAGTGTTGTCAAAAATCAATATTGTTATTGTAGTTTTATTTATATAATTTATTTATAAAATTATGAACTTTTGTCAATTTTATTAGTTTTGTTATTTTATATATGACCAGTTTTTATTTATTTCCAGTTAGTAATTTTTGTGCTTCAAACTTATTTTTATTTCAGCTTTATTTTAATTAACATAAATTAAAAAATTTTAATTAAATTTTCCAAATTGACACAAAATTCTAACAAAGTACACTTTTATTTGCATATATTATGTACAATAACATTCTAACCTATAGATTAACACAAATAATGGTGTGAAAAAAATAAATACATATTTTATCTTTTTTGGGGGGTTAGGGTTCAATTATTGCTGTATATTTAAAATAATCAATAAAGGGTCTCTATGTATATTAATATAATAATTAAAAAAGGGGTTTTAAATAGTTTTAGTTAACCATAATAACCCTGGAGTGAGTGACTTTTGACAGATGGACGCAGCAGAACTGCAATCTTGCTCTCTGATTGGCTAATCCTCCAGCTGCTGATTGTCCCTCAGGTGTCTGCTGCACTAAGAGGATTGTGGGATTGATGGTGGTGGCACGGTGACATCACATGGGTCTGACAAGTTCAGGACACTCGTTGTCACCTGGCATGTTCTGGGCCAGACTGGGGTTATTTTTTACAAGGTCTCCTTTCTTAAAGAGAACCATCAGATTCACGGCTGGAGTTTGTCTCACAGAAATGACAAAGGAAAGCTTTGATTTCTAAAACACAGTTGTTTTCTTGAAACATGTTAGTCCAGTTCTGGTTTCCCAGGGTCCGTCACACATGACCATCAGCTTAGGCTACAAAAGAGCTTGTTCTCAAACACTCAATCAACGAAACAACGACGACCTGTGTATTCCTGTTACTATGTGATGAAGTACAGTACCATACAGTTTAGGAAAAATGATGACAAAGAAACCTCTTGTACAAACAGGTTTGAGAATAACTCAACCACAACCAGTAATTTACAGTCCCATAATTCCACCCTGCTGAAAACACGTCCATATCACCTTTGACCCCAAAATACCAAGAATAAAACAAGGATAAATAATGTGCAGACAGCCAGGAATGACTGCACTATAATCACTGAAAGTGCTTTCTTTTACTTATTCCATGATGGTTTACCAAATAAATAAATAAACAAGTTAAACTAGACAGCTGTGTACAATTAGATTATATGTTACATATATATTATGCATAAAACCTAGTACATTAAGAATTGCATAATGGAATTATTTCTATGACAAATAAGTAGATTTTCAAATTCTCATTACTGTAATGCTTTTTCTAATCCTCAAAGGTGATTCCAATGACTATTCTCACTTTTTACAAAAAGCAATCAGAATAAATTAAAGGTAGTGAAACAAACACTGTATAAATTATTCACAATTTAACAGATATGTCATTGGGAGTTTTCACATTCTTCACCTTGGCAACATGAAATCAAAATTGACCCTAATGGACCATCTTCACATTCATTTGCTCCACTGACAGCATTTTAAGACTTTCTTTAAAAGAGGAAAATAGAGAGAATGATTATGTTGGTCAGAAGAGAGAAATATGTCAAATTATCCCTCACTCCCTCTCAGCTGTTGTGTTAGAAACACTCGTTTTGTGTCATTTAATGCCTAATATAACACAAAGTATAGTGTTACTAACGTACATTGGTTTTATTTAAAAATATTGTATGCTGTTAACTGTGGAAATGCATCAGTCTGTGAAAAGGCTCCATGACTACTTTTATGATCCATCAATTCCTGATGGACAAAATCCATTTTTATTACTGTGGTAAAATGGATTGTGAATGTCATTTATGTCGACATTAAGAGGTTCACCATGCCGCATTAATGACGTTTGTAATGATAACAAAGTGGGTGCAAAACATGAATCATCAGGTGTCTAATTCAATCACAGCCACTTATTTCCTGTATCATATTGATTAAGAGTTTAATGCATAAGCATAACAGATCTGAATAATTCGCACGGCTGATTTTTGCATGTGAAATCACTGCAGCAGAATTATTGTCTTTCATATCGGGATGAATAGGATTACATTTCCACATGGTCCCAGAGCCGGTGGAGATCACAGACGCTTTAGGGACTTTCAGCCGAGCGCCATGACCTTATTACAAGGACAAACCCCGGAGCAACCTGGGGTTACGAGTCCCGTTTCAGGACACAATGGTGGAAATCTGATTTTGTCTGACGGCCCTTACTGACCAGACCGCACCACAAATACACCAGTGCTGTTTTAGTATCACTGAAATACTATTAGAGTTTTTATTCATATTTATGAATCAGTTTTTATATTTATAATTTCCATTTTCATTGTGATTTTAGTTAAAGTTTTAGTCATTTTGTTTGTGTATTTTTTTTGTTAAAAATATGTCTCTCTCTCTCTCTCTCTCTCTCTCTCTCTATATATATATATATATATATATATTAATATATGTCTATATATATAAAACTTTTGTTAATTTTTATTACAGTTTTAGCTATTTTAGTACATCAAGTTAAACTAAATTAAAATGAGAATGTATTTTGCAACTAGCTGAAAAAAGAAAGAAAAAATATAATATATATAATTTTTAATATATACAATTTTAAGTTACAAGGTGGTCTCATTTGTTAACCTTAGTTAATGTATTAACTAACATTAACAATGAGCACTTGTTACAGTATTTATTAATCTTTGTTGTGCTAATGTTAGTTAATATAATTAGTCGTTCATGTTAGTTCATAACATGTATTAGTTTTATAACATTTACACAAAGTATTAGTAAATATTTAAATAAACATGAACTGAGATTAATAAATGCTGTATGAATATTAATTAAAGTAATTAAAGTAAAGTAAACTAATGAAACCATATTGTAAAGTGTTACCAGTGTTTCTTATGGTTTTAGTTAAGTTGATTATAATAACCCTGAAATAAATGAATCCGCATCATCACTTAATAAAAGGTTGAAACACTTCCTGAGTGTGTAAAGTATGCATGTGACAATTTTAGCAGTAGCATGTCAGTTATTGGAAATCTGCTGTATGTTCACAGTGGAAAACAAGGCTGTATTTAATCATAAACACCGGCGCATGATGCTAAATGATGTAACGCAGTGGCATTTGTCCTAGTTTAGTCACCTGTAGCATAACAGGAATGCATTCTGGGAGAAATAGAAGCATTTGGACTAGACAAATCACTGTTTAAATTCTACTAACACACTCTTGCCGTTGCGAGTCCATGAAGTGAGCTGAACGGGGGGGATTTTGACTCACCCCGAGTCCCCGACACAAAGGGCAGCCATTTCAGACGAGAGTCCCCCTCACACACACACACACACACACACACACACACACACACACACACACACACACACACACACACACACACACACACACACACACACACACACACACACACACGCGCTGACTGCGGATCAGCCTGTAGTTGGCACGCGGTGCCAGGAATGTGGCATGATGGGTAAGACCAGATTTACACACAACACCTCAAACAACTCAGATTCTTCCGTTTGGTTACTTGGATACAAGGAAGCGACAGAACGAAAGAAACCTCTGACACAAAACTAACACTCTGCAGGTTTATGGTGTGATTAATTATTTACAAGATGCACTCAAGCTTTACCGGTCACCTACAACATAATTAAAACCTTTTATTGCATGCATTCGTGGTTTACTATATGCATCACACATTAAACACAAAAACAGCACTAAACAAAATGATTTTTCAAAATTGTAGATAAAGATTATTAGAGTACGTACTATTTCAGTCTTTCTAATTCAAAATTTCATGTTTAAGTCAATGTGCTTCTTATTTGTGAAATCCACTAGCAATTTCTGAGTGTTTCAAAGTAAATCCTAAAAAAAAAAAACTTTTTCTTCAGTGTTGCCCTCATAAAAAGCAGCAATGCCTTTATCCTTGGCTGATATAGAGATACTCAGCAACATCCGATGGATCAATATTTGTAATTGTAATTCTTCTAAAGTGTCATAACTCTGGTTAGGATAATGTGACGATTCTACATGTCTTTTCATGACAGTGTTTTCTTGGAAGTAAACTATAACCTGATGCAGCTGTATTCAGAAACTGAGCTGCAGTCTGACGTGCTTTTATTGCATAACTGCACTACGGAAGCCTAGTGACCGACAGTCTAAAGTGCCTTTAATTCATGGGGAACAGGACAAGTCATAGTGACGGTCGGAGCGAAGCAGACATGTGTGCAATGGATGTGGATGGATGGAAAGAAAAGGTTCAATCCAGTTTTCTAATGCAGGTGAAACAGGTTTACTTGACTAATTATGACACTGGGATTTTGGCCCGTCCAACGTTGTGTGACAGAGATTACAGTAGATAAGAACTAAATAACCAGATGTGCTCTAGAGATTACGCTGTGCTGTGATCATCTGAACAGTCACACACATGCATGATGCAGAAACTTCACTTCCTAAGAACACCTGACAGTAACTATCTGATCTCAGATCACTTCCAAATGTAAACAGTACGGCGTAGTGTTTCTGCATAATACAATATTTGTTTGTGTGATCTACTGCGATTTTCCAAGTGGGAATAATAAAATAAAAATAAAAATTATACGTGTGTGTGTGTGTGTGTGTGTTTATGTATACACACACACACACACGCACATGTACTGTATATATATATATATATATATACACACACATCATATAAACACAAACTTTTATGTTAGATGTGATTAATCGATTTGACAGCACTAATATCAATCTATGCATATGTATCCATCCATCTATGATGAAACAACATGGATGTACTAGATCAGGGATCAGAGGAGTTCTAGGGGGTCTAAAGAAAAACAGTTTAAAAAAAAAGAGTAAAAATAAATAAATATAAAAAATAAGATTAAAATAACTCTGTAAACAAAATAAAAATGTGCTTTAAAACATTGTATTTAGTTAATAATCTATTTTATTATATTAAAATGAACGAATACTTTTTCATTAATAATATAAATAAAATTAGATTAAAATTAAATAAAATTAATGCATTTAACAGTACATAACCACAGTGATTAGAAACAATATATATAGCTAATATATAACTTAACGTTAATAGAAACTATTTTAACATTTTATCAGTGTAAATATTGGGTGTTTATTAAAGATGGATGCCTTTTATATTTTAGGATGGGGTCAACAAGGTTGATCATATTTTGGGCTCCTTGATCGGAAACCCCTGTTCTAGATGACATCACATGACACCTGATTTAAAGCTCTCATATACAGTATACAAATAACGTTATACTCCTCGAATATGTGTATTTTGTCATATATTCCGACCGGGACTCAGGTGAAAGGCACTGTGCGTGTTGATACATGGATTTATCATCGGAGCATCATGTCTGGTTTAGATAATATCACCGTACCTCATCCTCCCGTTCGTTCTTGAAGCACAGGCACGCCGCCCGCCGCTTGAATCCCTCCCGGTCGTACGTTCGCGTCTGGTTCGGTTTGAACTTCATGCTGAAATCCTGTCGGTCCTTCGGCTGATATATCCGACCGCCGGTCACTAATGCTCCGTGAACGGCCCGAGCTCCGTGAGTCACCACCGACGGTCAGGAAGACGGACCAGTACCAGGCTGGACCGAGCCTACGGGTTAGCTTTGGTTTAAAATCCTATTTAAAGCATTCCTCCGCGTTTAGTCCGGTAAATTCGATTCTTTAACTACAACTCTGCATTCCGCTACCCATCCCCAGGTCAAAATATCTCGTCTTCCCCCGGTATATATACGTGTGTGGTGGGCCGGGTGCGAAATTACTAACGTTAGTATGTTGACGGCTTGCTCCTTAATATTTATAAGTTAAACCGTTAGCATTGGAAGGTTACCAGGCAACGTCAACATACATTAATCAACGGCGTTCACCATTGGAAGGCAATGTCGCGACGTCACTATCAACTAATTAATATACATGAGCAACACCTTCCTCGTAGTAGGATTTGTTCTCCGTCAGGCGGGTCCGTGAACTGCGATCACACTAATCCGTTACTGCATTACGGCGTGGCCCTCCTGTCACATATCCCGCAGATATGACAGGATTTATATGATCTTTTGCTGTTTAAGAGGAGTTGTTTAGACGAAACAAGTAAGATATTTCACGGTAGAAGGCGTTGACCACAAATAAAAACAACAACACACAAATCAGTTTAGTCAAGCGTGTTTCGACAAAATATGTATATTACGAATTATAAAAATAAAGGAATGCAGAAAATAATATTAAATTAATACTGTGCACCATTCCCAATGTAATGAAGATTCAATGTAAAAAAAAAAGAAGAAAAAAAGTACCATAATAACATGTTTTTTTTTTTAAAAGATTTATTTTCTCTAATGTAATGCTGTTAGTGAGCACAGGACTTTGGCATACAGATACCAATCTGATTAAATTATGATTGATGACATCGACTAACGTTGACAAGAAAAGAATTTAGCAACATTTTCTGTGTAATCAATGTGCAAACAGGATGAAGAAACAGTTGCAGTTATCAGATTTGAGTGAAACTATAAGCACATTTAATGATAAACATTCATTACTTTTACAGAGAGTATTTTCAAGGTGGGTTTAATCTTAAAATCATTTGTACTTGGACATTTGACTCAAAACCAAATAGTTACTTGAGATATAGACCTGCCTTGAGATTTGCCCTGGAATGCATTATAATCTTTCTTAACACAAATAAAATTCAAGTGAATACATTGTTTTTGACATCTAACCTGAGACAGACAGAAGCACACATGCCTGCAGTCGTCACGCATTTAATGAGTGAATTACAGACATCTGGGTTAGTGAGTAAACTAACTTGTATCATGAACCATGATGACATAGAACCTCAAACATGCATCAAACTCATTAATCACATTAATCAGACAGCAGCATTATGGAAATAAACATTTCAGCTCAACAGATTCTGAGACAGATCAGATCTGATCAGAGCAACATCTGCCACTCACTGAACGTGACTTTTCATTCACATTTATTGAAGAACAGAGTTGCTGTCTCTCCCAAATAAAGTTGTTTTTGTAGAATCAGAAATGAACTCTCATCTTAACAAGGATTACTGGTCAGAAATATTCATCTGTCACTGTCAGCGCTCAAACAGATTAAAATAATAGTTATCAGTTCTATTTGTGACCGTATACAAACACTCAAGTTTATACTCTACCGTAATGGTATCCATTCAGGCGCTGCAGATTCACTATTCTGACTTTTTTCTTGCAAATCTGACATTTTTCTGCAATTTATAATTTTGACTTTTTTCTGCTATTTATAATTTTCACTTTTTTCTCACAATTTAGGTTTATAACTAACGACTGAATTCTTTTCTCACAATTGCAAGTTTATATCTAGCGATTCTGACATTTTTCTCACAATTGCAAGTTTATATATAGCGATTTTGACTTTTTCTCACAATTGCGAGTTTATAACTAATGGCTCTGACTTTTTTCTCGCAATTGCGAGTTTATTTCTTGCGATTCTGACATTTTTCTCGCAATTGCGACTTCTGATTTGCAATTCTGACTTTTTTCTCACAACTCCGAGTTTATAACTAACAATATTTACTTTTTTCTCGCAATTAGTTTATTTCTTCTGATTTTGACTTTTCTCACAATTGCGAGTTTACATCTTGCGATTCTGACTTTTTCCGCAACTGCGAGTTTATTTATTGGGATTCTGACTTTTTCCACAACTGCGAGTTTATTTCTTGGGATTCTGACTTTTTTTGCAACTGCGAGTTTATTTCTTGCGATTCTGACTTTTTCCACAACTGCGAGTTTATTTCTTGGGATTCTGACTTTTTTTGCAACTGCGAGTTTATTTCTTGCGATTCTGACTTTTTCCGCAACTGCGAGTTTATTTCTTTGGGATTCTGACTTTTTTCGCAACTGCGAGTTTATTTCTTTGGGATTCTGACTTTTTTCGCAACTGCGAGTTTATTTCTTGCGATTCTGACTTTTTCCGCAACTGCGAGTTTATTTCTTTGGGATTCTGACTTTTTTCGCAACTGCGAGTTTATTTCTTTGGGATTCTGACTTTTTTCGCAACTGCGAGTTTATTTCTTTGGGATTCTGACTTTTCTCGCATTGTGAGTTTATATCTTGCGATTCTGACTTTTTTCTCGCAATTGCAATGATTAGTGTTGCCAAAAGTACCAACTTCAGAACCAATTCGGTACTTAAATTTTAAAAATGTGACGATACCAGGATTTCCCTCTAGCATTTTGACAACACTAAATGAGTTACTGTCTCTCTCAAAATTTGTTTTTGTAAATTCAGAAATGAGCTCCCATCTAAACAATGTATATGAAGGTTTACTGGTCAGAATTATTCATCTGACAGCACTCAAACAGACTAAATAGTAAATAGTAATCATTTCTATTTGTGACCATATACAAACACTCAAGTCATACTCTCAATGTCTTTAGAAATCCCGTAATGGTATCCATTCAGACACTGCAGACATAACAAACGGCTCATTAGATACGAGAAGACAGAAACAAGAGGCCGTTTTGATTGCTCTCGATGTCTCAATCATATAAACGGCTTGCAGACAGACACAAACATACAGGACGGAGAAATGTGCCCTTGCTTCTGCTGCCGTAAGTGCAGAAATAACTTCAACTGCAGCTCTGCACCACTGAGTTATATAACCTGTCGAAACCAAGTCGCGTGGAACAGAAGAGAGATAAGAGACACGAATACTGAACTTGATTCATAAATCCTGCGGCTCAAATGCAGTGGAAGTCTGAGACAAGTCCCATTTTAGCATGTAAAAAAGAGATTTCTTTATCTAAGTGTGTTGAAAAAATGATTTTTTAATTTAAAGCTTTAAAGGATTCATATCTACTAGGCCGGGGAAATGTATATTAAACCTATCATTTTGAATATACAAATATTGAAAATTTAGGCCTACTACATTGAACGAAAACATGGTTTAAAGGGGCCCGTCTCAAAACCAGATCAACTCTTTTTTTATTTTTATTTGCAGAAGTGAACTTTCACATGAACACACTAGTAATGCAGTGTTTGTATGTATGCCATTCATGTTATGGAATTATTTGACCTTAACTGTTTTTTCCCCCCAGTTTATATCTAAAGATTTTGAGGAAAAAAAGTCAGAATTGCGAATCGCAATTGCAAGAAAAAGGTACAAATTGTGAGATAATCTCGCAAGATAGTCACAATAGCAAGATATAAACAAACAATTGTGAGAAAATGAGTCCGAATTGTGAACTATAAAATCAGAATTTTTTTATATCTCACAATTATGACACATTTCCTCATAATTTTGAGATATAAACTCACAATTGCAAGTTATAAAGACCAAATTCCAAGAAATAAAGTTGCAATTACCTTTATTTTATAACCCGCCATTCTGACATTTTTACAATCCAGAGTTTATAATTCACAATTCTGACATCTTTCTCACAATTCCAAGTTTATAATTAGAGATTCTGATTGTTTTCTCGGAATCGCGATTTCATGTCTTAACTAGGATTGGTGAGAAAAAGTCAGAATTGTGAGTTATAAACTTGGAATTGTGAGAAATAATGTCAGCATTGTGAACACATAATTATGTGGCAAAAAACAATCAAGCTTCAATAACAATCAGATTCGAAACCGCAACAAAACCCTCAGTAATAAAGAGAACAAACCAAATAACATAACAAAAAATATTTTTACTAAAACTGAACATTTACAGATTTAATTTTCCCAGACAAGTCATACATTTTCCACACCAGCCTAAACACAAAACTTTACACGCACACTCACACACGTTTTGTTTGTTTGGAACACAACAGCGTCAGAGCAGGTTCTGTCAGATAGGCCATGATTTAGACGGATTCACCACATGCTTTTAATGAACTCAAGAGTTTCACAGGAAGGAAAAAGTAAAAAAAATAAATTCACATCATTTTGTCCCTGACTAAGAAGCAGCGTATATGCAACCCATGTTAACAGCCCCTCTACGCCCCATAACATAAACACTAACTAACAAAAATGAACCATCCACCTGGGTGTAGGGCCTGGATCCAGTGAAATCCACTGTAATAGACACTGTACTACCCATTCTGACAGGGTCCAGTGTAGTGACCACGCATCACTTCCTGGCCAAACCCAGAAGCAGAGAGATCATATAGTGGAGCGAACATTAGCTCTGAGCTGAACCACTCAAACGGCTGCAGTAGATGCTTTTCAATCCGAATTTTTTTCATTCGCTCTTTTAATTTGTCTGAGAAAGTGTTCTTTAAATGCAAAAGAAGACAGGAGGAGATTGTTCCACTTCTCTCACTTGATGCCACCTTTTCCTTCTTCTAAACTTCAATGTTGTTGCTGGCATAAAGCCTGGTCCATGTTCGGGCTGCGAGAGAAAATAACATCAACACTGAACAACATCTAAAGAATAAAACAAATGTTGTGCACTTTTTATCTTCTGCGTCTCATTGTCATTGTTTTATTATACCCAGCTAACTGTGAACGTTCCGGCAAGGTTCTCTCAAAGTTATGAACGTTCTTTCAGTAACTTTAACAAAATGTTCAATCAACGCTATCTAGTGATCTTCTCAAAACATTAGCACAAAAACATTATTTATATATTGTTAATTTAACTTTTTTTTTTTCCTGAAACGTTTTAGATGGACTTTCCTCTAACATTTTTTAAATGTTACTGCTTGTTTCGGAATGTTCAGAGAAAATTCAAAAGTAACATTCCGATAACGTTTGCAAAATGATCAAATGGAACGTTCACTTAAATAACGTTTGTATAACCAAGAAAAAAAACGTTTTAAAACATTTAAAAACTCGGGAGTTTTGAACAGTAATGATCAGAAACCAAACATATTAGAATATTTAATTGTGTAAGTGATTTAATGTAACCAATGCTTTGGCAATGTAATTTTGTTTTTACCATATCAATAAAGTTAGAATCTTGGAAAGCTCAAACACTCTCAAGAACAGCAATTAATATAATATTTACTTTATCTGGGTGTATCTCACAAAACCTACCAGTAAAATATGACTAATCGGAATAACAAAAAACTTGAATGATTCTAAAATTACTTAAATTAATAATTTTTTCCTGAGGGAAATGTGAGCTGAACTTGTTTTTTTTGTGAGATTCATCCACTTTTCCACCAAACAGCACATACCAAAAATAGCATAGTAGTTCTAAAGCCACATAAATGCTGCTGAGAGCTTCTCACCTGTCTCAATGGCTTGAGCCTCGTTGCTTTTCCACTGTTCAGCTACATCATTGGCCAGCGGATCATCCGGGTTCGGAGCGCTGAGGAGAGCCTGGATAGAGAGAAGCACTGTGCGGATCTGGAGAGCTGGAGACCACTTATCTACAAGAGAGGAAGAGGTGAATGTAAAGCGCACTGTATCATATTTGATACATAGAGCCCTCTAAATGATCCAACAGGATCAAAACTTTGCTGAAAAAACTGTCGCACACAATCTCCTCTAGTCCTTCTGTCTGAGTGACGGTTTACAAGAACTTTTAGTATTATTGTACAAACGTCATCCTTCAGCTTTTTGCTGTGAAATCTTTTCAGATTTTTTTGAAGCAGACGTGAGAATAACTTTTATATTGTTAGTAATAATTCAAGATGAACACTTACTGGACTGAAGCAGTTTAGGTTTACTTGATGCATCTTTTTTTTTTTTTTGAAAAATCTGTGAGTCTTAAATATGATCATCAGGCTTCTGAGGAAGTTTTATTTATTCATCTGTCAATCATTATTGTATCGCATTTCATCATATGTTTTAAAACGACAGAGCTTTGATCATAAAACTAAGCTTTATAATAAGACTTATTATAATGACTGATACTTATTTGCATTTTATGTCAGTTATAAAGACCACATTGATTTACATCAGAATTTCATCTTACTTTCTGTCCATAAAAATATCAGTATCTGCAGCAAATTGCATATTTTTGCTCAGTTTGAGACTCTGAATAAAACTGAGCTATTTTTCATACTATATGAGCCATAAAAGCCTGATGTATAAAATATGATACAAACCATGCAAGATTTTTTAATATTCTGTCTAAAGGATCAATAAACTCTTCTATTTTAAATGTATATGTATTTTTCGGACTACTATGAATATTAAATTATATAAGCCATCAGGCTATACAGGGTTAACTGGCCCAAAACGGCATCAGATGAAGCACCTTTCAGGATGTCCAGACAGATCCTCCCCAGTTTGTCCACATTGGGGTGGTAGATTTTGGTCATAAATCGGACCTTCGGGGCAGCCATGGGATATTCCTCCGGGAGGAACAGCTCCAGTTTGAACGTCCCACCCTCGAAGGGCGAATCCTGCGGACCGGCGATGACCACGTGGAAATACCGAGCGTTCCCCTCATCCGGCTCTGCTTTGATTCCAGGTACAGGCTCCGCCATCAAGCGCTGCGTCTCCTAGGAAAAGCAACCGCAAGGTCATGGGTTCAGATGGATAGGATAAAAGCACCTGCCAAATGCATATGCGGATGCAAAAATTCAGATACACCTTTATTGGGTTTCATCTGCCTGGAAACAAGGTGCATTTAGAAAGTATTGAGTTGCTACAATTAACCATTTTGGGATAAAAACTTGGATTTAATAAAGTTTGTCCATTAAACGGCATCAAATGTTCAGGGGCACTTAGTAACTATTTCCCAGCTAACAATTTTCGGTTCCCAGAACGTTCTTTTTAAATATTTGTTTTTGGTTAGTCAGGAAAGTTCTATTAACGGAAATAGAACGTTTTTGGTTTGTAGAACGTTGCTTTAACATTATTCTAACGTTCCCAGAAAATTCCCCAAGCCTCTTTACTCCGATATCATTCCCGCCCTGTACGTCACAAATCATCCAGCGACCCAGTATAGTATAAGCGGCATGGAAGACTGATGTATGGACGCCTAATAAATAATAACCTAAAAATAACCATTAGAGAACATTCTGTAAGTTATTTTTAGGTTATTTAAAAACAACCACCCCTGCAACGTTCTGGGAACGTTATTTAATGGTTGCAAAAAATAAAAAGAACATTCCTAGAACCATTATTACATGGGTTCTCAAAAAATAACCAAATGGGAACCAAATACTAATGTTAGGGGAACATTCGCTGTTTGCTAAGATTTCAACAAGAACTGTACATTTCTACTTATGTCTGAGACATTACTGTTTGGATATAATATCATGTATACTTTATAGCAACCCTTTCATTTATTTGTGCACAGCTTTTCATGGAAACTACCGTGCCGACACCAATTGTTTTTATTTATATTGGTCTATTAGTATGTTATAATCCATTTAAGAAAAACAAAGCCCAAAATGGCACACTTGGTCTCTTTAAACGTCAGTCAGACTAAGTGGGCGGATCTTAGCCAGAATAAACTGCAGTGTGGATCAGACTTGCTGACAATCAAAAATGTGACGATGCAAAATTAGGAAGGTATCGGGAAAAAAATCATCTTCATGTGCTTAAATAATCAAATATTTACTTTACGAGTATGAATTAATTTCCTGATTGCATGTAAACTCACATTGCTCTACAGAACACAATATCCCACATGCAAATAATACCACTAACACACATTTCTATAGTGTTTCCCACATCTGTAAACATGTTCATGTGTCATGCAGAGGCTTTAAACACACCCAGAATCACTCAGTGACAGGAGCATCGCAGTTCGCTAAGATTACTGGCTCCTTAACAAATCACACTTATCTGATTATTTGGTCCATGTTGCTCTCTCTTATGAAGGTTATTTGCGCTTATTTTAGGAAACGTGCATGTTTAAAAACAGTGCGCGCGCGGGAGCCACCCTGCAGTAACGTTAACGCGCGCTCGGGCCAGCAGCACATGCCGCTTACATTTATTTTGAACGCGTCGTTTTTAAAGCGCGTACACATACCCCAGCGGAACCTACAAAAGAAACATTATGAGAGTTATACCTTAATAATTCTGCGGGGCAATCCAGCCATCTTGTTTTATTATTGCGGTTTACACCGTGGCCCGCTCCCTACTCCTCGCGTTGAGGTTGACAGCGCATGCGCGCAAGTCTTCCGGTAAACACGTCACCATCCGCTTCAATGGGTTTTCTGGGAAATTTAGTTTTGTCTATTGTTTTATTACTGTGTGCATTTCGAATGGCGTAAATTTTTACTTTTTCCCCGGATTTTTTTTATTGTATCATGTAAAGTATTCTTCCACGTTTCTTTTTTTTTTTTTTTTAATTAAATTGATATTTTATTGTTCATTTTATTTTCTATGCATCTGTCCTGATTTTGTTTTTTTACATTTATTTTTATGTAAAGCACAGTGAATTACCATTGTGTATGTGCTATATAAATAAATCTGCCTTGCCTAAATAAATGATCTAATACCGGTCACCAATTTGAATGCTTAAGCCATGAATAAATAAAGGCTTTTTAACTTTTTTCAACATAATTCGAGTGCCTTGGAGTTCCTATTTTTTTTTTAAATGATCTAATAATTTGATCTTGTTACAAACAATGTATGTTTATACTAGATTGAAGTAATCAAATGCAATTAGAAAAAAATTTGCATTTATTTGGGGCAATATTTGATCAAACTGCCCTTTTTTCTTGAGTTTCAGCACTTTTAAATGTTCCCGTGAAGAAATGATAAAACACAACACACTGCAGCAACAGCTGAAGGAAGGGTTTATTTCATGCACAGCAGAATCATATTCAAAGCAAACATCCGAGAAGACAGGAAAACCATCCAGAACTATCGGTCTTTGGGTGGATTTGGGTTTCTGCGTCTGGTGTGATACCTGAGGAAGAAAACAAACCAGTTCATACGCACAGCAACAGCATTTTCTACACCTGAACCGTGTTTTTGCATTGCACAGAAGGCAAACTCACTGTCCGACGGGATACCAGCGGTGTTTGGTGGTGTAGAACATCTTGCTCAGTTCCTCGATGGTCGGGGCCTGTTTGTTATTTAAAATCTCCTTCCCGAGTCTGGCTTTCAGCACCTGTTCATGAGTCTCTGCATGATCACTGATGGCGTCCGGTCTCGAAATCGACTGCAACAAAGACACAAACATCACTATATATCATTACGCAAACATTTCAGCTCTACTTCTGCACATGCATGAGGATTTTAGTGAGTTTGCACCTGTGTGAGCTCATAGGGTACGTCTACTGCCGGATGGTAACACACTATTGTGTTTCCATCGGATGTCACTGCGATTTCCACTTTACTGAAACACAAATGACACATTTTAGGTAAACGGCTCATTATGAGCAACAAAACAACACTTTATCTGATAGAGACGAAGCCTGACGTACAATAACTCATAATATATATCAAAGGTGAACAATTAAATGCGCATTTATGAAGAATGCCAAAAATGAAAATACTGTGATTAATTACTCACCCTCATGTCGTCCAAAACACGTAAGACTTTCGTTGATCTTCAGAACACAAATGAAGATCTTTTAGATGAAATCTGACTCTTCATTGACAGTCAATGCAACTACCATTTTCAAGCTCTAGAAAGGTAGTAATCCATGTGACTTTGTGGTTTAACATCAATATTATGAGTGCTTTATTTACAAAATATTAATCTCCAACGCATTCACGAGAGCACCCCGTGTGTACGCACATCAGATTAATATTTTGTAAATTAAGAGGTAAATTATAATATTTTTGCCCAAAAAGCATTCGTGTCGCTTCATAATATTGATGTTAAAATACTGGAGACACATGGATTACTTATAATAATGTCTTAGCTACTTTTCAGGGGTTTGAAAGTGGTAGTTGCGTAGCTGTCAATGGAGGGACAGAAAGATCTCAGATTTCATCAAAAAGATCTTCACGTATTCCGAATATGAACGAAAGTCTTACGGGTTTTGACCGACATGCAGGTGAGTAAATGATGACAGTACTATAATTTTTGGGTGAACTATCCCTTTAAATAATAAACACTGACCTGTTGTCGTCACTGAATGGACCTCTAACAGTAGACTTGTTGTGAGATGACAGAAAGATTCCTGCTGAGAATGAAAAACAGTGCATTTTAGTCCCTTTCTCGTAACCTCTGAATTGAATGAAGACACACACAAGCACAAAATCACTCATTAATACGGTCTGCAAATGTCACAGTGTTGTAGGTTATACAGGAGCACACAGTGCTTTACTGTGACTGTGTTAGCAGCGTTTACAGTGGCTACACTTCAGATTATTTATAAACAAAATGTAGTGTTTTTCTGTAGGAGAGAGCTCACCTCTGATTTGTTTTATATTTCTGCTAGTATAGACTCTGTTAAACAGGTTAGCGATCCTGCTGATGTGACCCGACGCCATGCTTTCCGTTCGCAAACTCAATCAGTGGAAGAGAAATTAAAGACAAGACGGTGTCCGAAGTGGGAGGAACACAACGGTTTTGTGACGTTTACGGCCTGTATTACTGAATTAATCCATGTTTTAATTCTCTTTTATGTTTTTCGTGTTGTTTTGTGTTTATAATACAAATTGTCTAGCAATTCGATTCAAAATAAACCATGAGATTTGAATGAAGTTCAACGGGGAATTCAGTCATTTGAACTTTAGAGCGCCTACTAGCGGTAGTAATCAAGTGTGTTACACAAATATTCTTCCGGGTAGGAAACATAGACAGACAGACGGTGATAGATAGACAGACAGGTATACGGACATAGACAGACATCCATAATATTTATGAAGAATTGTTTTAAAGGTGGTAAAAAAAAAAAATCTTTAACGCCTACAGTACCACAATTGCCCACTGAAGGGCAGCAAAACCACCACCACCATAGAGATAATTCATATTTCATTCATTTTTCCTCAATATCTATTCATTTCTGAAAAAGTCAAAGCATTTGATTTTCACAACTTTGTACAAAGCTGACAGAAATACAAAGACAGGCAGTTCTCTGGGATTCCACAGTTTTATTATTTGTTATTCCTATAACAACTGCAATTTCATTATCCCAAAAATGGGAAACCAATATTACAAATTATTCATCATAATTATTCATAGACTTCCTAAAAAGAGGAAATATGGAAAGAAAGTTAAATCTGCAAGTTTAGAGGAGATATTAAAATTCCCTCTTAAATGAAAGGACAGTCTGTTCGGCATCAATATATATATATATATATATACACCGATATAGATGTGTGTGTGTATATATATATATATATAAACCGATATAGATGTGTGTATATACATATATATATATACATACACATACATGTATACATATATATCTCAGATATCACATATATCAGATAAACAAACACAGTGAGAATCTTTTTGTAATGCGTCATCTGATGGCATAAATATGTTCTGTATATTGAGTCGCAGTGATCCATGATCCATTGATTCAGTCTCTGGTTATGTTTGTCGTTATGAAACCTCCATGTGACTCCCTGACGCTCCAGAGACTGTATCCGCCACCAAACGCTCCCGACTGCCGAAAACTTCCGCAACTGGAGACATAACAGAAACAGAACACAGTGAGCAACAAATGAAGAAAACCCGGATGGCTGGAGACTCATATATATATATATATATATATATATATATACCAGCAGCGACGTCACTGATGTCCCAGACGCGCAGTCCGTCTCTCTGTCCTCCGAAAGCATAGACGAAGGGAAGATCCGGACAGCAGGAGCCGCAGAACAACACACCCTGACAGAGAGAGAGAGAGAGACCTGTGTTAAAGGTGCATTGTGTAATATTTAGGAGGATCTGTTGACAGAAATGCGATATCATATGCATAACTATGTTTTCAGTGGTGTATAAAGACCTTACATAATGAACCGTTATGTTTTTATTACCTTAGAATGAGCAGTTTCTATCTACACACACCACGGATCCCCTTACATTGACATGTTTCTACAGTAGCCCAAAACGGACAAACGTGTTTCGTCACTGTGTTGTTCTTCATGCAAAGAAGCTGCTAAAGTCAGCGAATAAAACACTGACACAACAATGAAGTAAGAATAATATTCGCAATAACATATCGTTTTACTGAATAATTAAGTAAACAATTTCTTAATTTATCCTTGTAAAGAAACCTCATTGCTGAACTGCTACTCTCTGCTGTCTCAGACAATGACATATTTTCCTGTCGGCCACCGTAACTTTTGTTGGTTGCAATTCACAACTTCACCACTAGATGCCGCTAAAAATCACACATTGCACCTTTAAAGCCTGAGAGACAGTCCTGTGTTCAAGCCTGACTTCACACACTCCTGACGCTCGGAGAACAGAGATACTCTACCATTTTCATGTCCCTGGAGTGGATCAGGTTGGGTTTGTCTCCGAGAATGTCCCAGATCTTCACGTGTTTGTCCGCTGAAGACGTGACGAGACAGCCTCGGATCTGACTGCTCAGGTCCATCCCTGCGGCAGAGGTCACACACACCAGGGTCACTTCGTGTTCATATTTTTATATTTTCTGTTTTATTTTAATTTTGTCGAAGTTGAAATCATTTTGTTGTTGTTGTGATTTTTATTTTAGTACATCAAGTTAAACTAAAGAAGTGTTGCAGAAATAATACAAGTTTGTTTTTTTTATATTTTTTATTTCAGTTAATTTATACACTATTAATTGTATTAATATTTATCAATAAAACAATATAGTTTTTATTAATATTTGGAATAGGCTTATTTTTATTTGAATGTTTTTGGCTTTCTTTTTTTTGTTTTTATTTATGTTTACACGGTTTTTAAATTTTTATTTAAATTTTATATATATATATATATGTATTTATATATATATATATAAGGTTTCATTTTAATGTTTTAGTTTTTTTCTTCATTTTTATTATTTTTTTCTTAAATATGTCCACATGGCTTTTAATTTGTATTGGTTTTACTATATTTTTGAATAGGTTTTATTTGTTTATTTTCTGTTTTCATTTTAATTTCAATGGTTTATTATTTTCATCCCATTTTGATTATTTTTTTAATATGTCTACATGGTTTTAATTTTAGATATTTTTAAAAATATTTTGAATAGGTTTTATTTTAAAATGTTCTGTTTTCATTTTAATTTGAATGTTTTTGTTTTCTCCTTTTATTCGATTTTTTAAAAACTAAACTGAAAAAAGATTTTTATTTTCCATTTTATTTCAGTCACTGCTCATTTTATTTTAAAAAATGTTATGGTTTTACTTTTAGATAATGATAGTAACCATTTATCTATTGTAGTGTAATTGATATACTTTTATTGTTTTTATTTTATTTATATTTTAATTTAATTTAAAGTTTCAGTCATTTTGTTGCATTTCTTTCTTATTATATCAGTTAATGTTTACTTCAGGTCAGGAAAGAGTTATTTAGAGCGACTGTACAGACCTGAAACCTCTCCGTCATGAGCTTTCAGTGTAAACACGGCTTTATCCGAGCGAGCGTCCAGACAATAAATGAAGCCGTCTTCTGTACTCGCCTGCAACACACATCACATGTTACTCCAGGTCAAAGTTCACAAATCAAACATCCCGAACGGCTCAGTTTCTCACCAGGAAGTGACACGGAGAGAAATGGTCCCAACAGACCCGCTCCACCTGTCCACTGAATCGCCAGATCCGATGGCTGTCGTTCGGACTACGGCAGTCGTACAGAACCGCTGACCTGTGACACACAACACTCTGATTACTTACTTTATTGTTTATTTTTACAGGGATAATGCACAATTAAAGGTAATTGCACCAGAGTTAGCTAAAAGCTCATTTACATCTGCTGTCCCTGGGCAAGTAAACAAATAAAATAACATACAATATTACATTTACACAACATAAAACCTCACAATACATATGTCCAGGAATGTAAGATTTACAAAATCAGTATATAAAAACAGATAATTTACAACAGGCTGATTCGTTCGGTCAGGCTCATTCGTGCTGCGATCTGATTGGTCAAGTCATACACAGTGACATCATGACGTACTTGTCATATGATCCACTGACGAGAGTTTGAGCCTCAAACGGGTGAAACTTCAGCGTCTGAACCTGCGATAGATGATAAGAGAATATGATCAGAATAAACGGACTCTTCTGAAATACTTGATTCTGATTGCTCAATGGTGTTGGTTAAGCATTTCCTGTAATACTTGATTCTGATTGGTCAATGGTGTTGTAACACGACTGATAATAATCATAAATGAATCTTGAGCATCGAATCATCATATTAGAATGACTTCTGAAGGATCATGTGACACTGAAGACTGGAGTAATGATACCGAAAATTTAGCTTTCATCACAGGAATAAATTACATTTGAAAGTATATCCAGACAGAAAACACATATTTTACATTTTAACAATATTTCACTATTTTTACTGTATTTTTGATCAAATAAATGCAGCCCTGTTGAGCAGAAGAGACCCTGACGTGTGTGTTTGTACCTTATCTGTGTGTTTCCTGAGTGTCGCCGCTGGTTTTCCCTTCTCCAGATCCCACAGGATCACGGTCTCATCCGCAGACGCGCTCGCTAGAACATTCCTGCAACACAAACTCTCCTTCAGTCACACGAAGACAAGCAGTTCAGGAAAAAGTTCAGGAAAGCTTAAGACATGTCACCTGACCAGCCGGTTCCAGGACAGATCCAGCACAGAATCCGAGTGTCCGTCGACGGGCTCCGCCGCCTGGGAAAAAAATTCACTTTTACACATCGGACATCACAGTGGAACATTCATAATGCTCAACTTAACTCAATTAAGCACATAAATAGCATGAAAAATGGACCATGAATTCAAAATGGCCACTTTTTATTAATGCAATATTTCAATGTGTTTTATGAATGATTCATCATGCACAGCATTATTTGTTTAAATACATGTTCCTCATAATCTTGAATCCAAATAACCTCCCCTCCCTCTTGCAGTGACATCATCTCTTCTCTGATGACGAGGGCGGGGCTCAACCTGTCACTCACATGACATCAGCCAATAGCAAACCACAACCATCCAAGCAATTCCCCACAGACAAAATCAAGCCCCGCCCACATTTATTCTTGTTCTAGAAGAGTTTCACTCGAATTTATGGCACAATAGGGAAGAAAACCTGTGCAACTTCAGTTTCATGCCGACTTTAATCATATAAGCTACCTCCGTTTTTATTGTTTTGTATGACATTACAACATCAAGTGGAAAAAAAGTGTTTCTAATTTGCAATTATGAGTTAAAGGTGCAGTGTGTGATTTTTAGCGGCATCTAGTGGTGAGGTTACGTATTGCAACCAACAGAAGTTACGGTGGCCGACAGGAAAATATGTCGTCGTCTGAGACGGCAGAGAGTAGCAGTTCAGCAATGAGGTTTCTTTACAAGGATAAATAAAGAAATTATGTTTACTTAATTATTCAGTAAAACTATATGTTATTGCGAATATTATTGTTACTTATTCATCATTGTGTCAGTGTTTTATTCGCTGAACTAAGCTAGCTTCTTTGCACGAAGAGCAACATAGTAACGAAACGCGTTTGTCCGTTTAGGGCCACCGTAGAAACATGTCGGCGCATTTCAATGTAAGGGAACCCGCGGTGTGTGTAGACAGAAACTGCTTATTCTAAGGTAATACAAATATAACGGTTCATTAAGTAAGGTCTTTATACATCTTTATAAAACTTCTTGATACACCACTGAAAACCTCTTTTTCAAGGTAGTGAGGAAACGCGCTCTGTAGCGCTGTGTGTTCGCTGTCGGCTACGCTAGAAACATGACCACACAACATGTCGCGGTTATGGAGATATAAATGTCTAATTCTAAGGTAATAAAAACATAACGGTTCATTATGCAAGGTCTTTATACACCACTGAAAACATAGTTATGGATCTTATATTGCATTTCTGTCAATAGATCCTCAGAAATATTACACAATGCACCTTTAATGATAAATGATATTAACCAGTTGGATAATTGAATGCACTGTATCATGATGGATCAAGCACCTTCTTTGGTTTCTTCTTCTTCTTCTTCTTGCTGCCGAGTGAGAAAGCCGGTTCTAAACAGTCCACAACATCCAGATCCCAGACGTCAATCACAGGCGTCATGTTTCCCACCGCTGCGTAATTCCCTGGAGAATAACACATCAACAACACAGTCTTATCATGCACGTTACCCCCTTCTTTTTCAATCTTTTAAACCCTCAAGCTAATTTTCCTGCAATACAAGATATTTTTATATTCAGATTCTCACCGGGTCCTTCCTCTGGGTTGGGGTCAAAGTTCAGCCACTCCACACACAGCGGATACGCGGGCAGCAGGACGTCATGATGCACATACAGAGAGTCTTCCTCAGAGTTATACACTGAAAACACACACAGTGAAGGAATGTTAA
>NW_027508799.1:34185000-34260000 GCF_051911475.1 Siphateles boraxobius | reverse complement strand
CTATGGGATAGTGCACATAAAATTAAAAATACTGTCATCATTTACTCACCGTAATGTTATTCCAAATCTGTATGAAATTCTCTCTTCTGCTGAACTTAAAAGAAGATATAATGAAGAATGTCGGCAAACAAACAGTTGTATGGCCCCATTACGTCCATAGTATTTTTTTTTACTTATGGTGTGGGTATCAACTATTATTTTATTATTATTTGGTCATTCTAATTGATTAAGTATGAGTGGATATTAATTAGCAAACAATTTAAATTAAATTATGTAAAGATCAACATTGTACAACATTATTCATTTATTTTTTAAAAAATGCTATTGTCAATATATGTGCAAATATATTTATTTATATATATACAGTATATTTGCAAACGTATTTTACAAAGAGGTAACACACAATAAAGGGAATATTTACAAACACACAGAGCGTAATATAAATGTTAGCTTGACTAAATAGTAACAATAATAATAATAAAAAAGTTAATTTATGGCATCTTATGCTCACAGTGTCATGTATGATTCTGATATTACCATAATAAACAGTACTTATAAACACAATATTCATATAAAACTCCAAAGTAGTTTAACATATCCAAAAACATGGTATTACCATTGTAACATTAAGGCACTTGTTTTGTTAGTATTAGTATATTTTAAAAAGCATTAAATGCTCTATTTATTTTATCTGATGTATAAATCTTACATAAAAAACTTGATTTGTCAGCATAATACTTGTCATTTAAATTCATTAAAAATATCTTGAATTGTTTTATACCAGATTTTGCACATTTAGTTCAATAAGAACTAAGTGATAAAGATCACATACTTGTTTTCATAATATATAATACATCAGTACCATCTGCAATAATATGCATTTCAATGGATTGTCAGAACAAAAGCGATTGGTTTTTACCAGTCGTAACAAACAGAATTATGACAACATCTCTCACTTGGCAAAAAGCAATTTCTAAAAAATATTAAACCTAGTGGTTTTAAGATGTGGGCTCCACATAAAACCTGTTTTCAAGGCATATTTCACTCGGCACATTATACACTGTGTCTGGTAAAATGAAAATGACTACGCAAACATTCTTGACCTTGTTTGTTTGAGGTTTAAGACGCATGGATCTGAATATGAGGCGTGGGACAGGGATTAAGGACGGTAAATGTAAGGCTTCACAGCTTCAGGTCAAACTCCAACTCCGGCTCATTAACCTGGTTCTGAAGCTTCTCAGTGACGGGCTTCATGAGTTCCTTAAAATTTTTGATGTTGGTTTCATGCAGGTTCTTCTGCGTCAGGTAACGCTCCCGTTTGATCTGTTCTTTCAGCGCTTCTGGCACATCCGGTATTATGTAGGACAGGATGAATTTTGTGAAATAAACGATGTGCTGAGAGGAGAACAAAACAGCATATTTAGAATCCTAAAAACACAAAGTTTGTTTCATGAGGTAATCAATAGTTGTATCACATCTAGTCACCTACCTCAACCACAATCATAAAAGCCAGTTTGGCAGCAATAACGTGCCAATAATATATGCTGAACTCATATTGATTATGATGACTGGGAGGATTCCTGAAATCTCGATACCTGAGAACATAACAAGAGCAAATTAATACATCTGTCAGAGTTCATAAAATCAACTGCTCTTTATATTTAACAATGTAAAATCTTAAAGTCCCCCTGTAGTCAATCATTTTATCCCTTAAAACTCATCTTTGATCACCACAATGGCATATTTTAATGTGTTTTCCTGTGAAAAAAAATTCTTCATGCTTTAAAATAGCTTGAATGTAACTCTACACCCTTACCTCATTTAGTATTCGCAGTTCTATGAATATGCAAATGAGCCCCGCCTCCACTCACTCATACAGGCTCATCCACAAGTTCATGTATTAGAATAGTAATGCGTTTTATGTATCGCTCTCTACAACGTCAGACACATAACGGTAATTAATATATTAGCCTTTTGCCTGACTATGCTATCAAACAGATAATAACGTGTTGCTAATGTCACACAAACCATGTTCCCGTTCACCATCTCAGAGTCTTCAACCAATCATCAGAAACGTTATGAACAACTAGGAACATCAGTGGAGAAATCCATATAGTTGATCATAACATCGTTATATATATCATACACCTGCTATATTGCTAAATAACACCATTTTCTATATCAACAGAAAAAGATACGGGGATAACCTGGCTTCTCTTGAGGCTCCCCTGCTGGTTTGCTGTTAATGATATGCTAAAACCCGCCGGAAAGTTGATCTGATTGGTTACAAGGTAGTTTGTGACGTCAGAAACTCCAGTAATTTCAAACCGTGTTTTTCAGCTGTCTTTGGTTCACTGCAGTTTTAAGGAGAAAATACTCAGCAATGCTGTCGACCTATGAATTTACACATGATTTGTCTTAAAGCATATTAAAAAACAACACATAGACATATAAATAACATTAAATAGTTAAAACTCCACCTTAAAAACGACAGATCAATCCGACCTTAACATCTGTTGCCACCAGCTATAGTATTAGACAAGCTTTTGCTCTTTTCCATGCAACTCTATAGAAGTAATGTTTGGGTAGTTTTATATAAATGATCCAAACATACAGGTGATGCAGGTCACTTATAATGCGACACAAGGTACACACTTTTCTAAATGTTTAGATAAATCTATGAAGCATGTATGCTGTGTATTAAACTATGAGCGAGCTGTCATTCACAAATTAACATGCTGTAATAACTGGTGATGTTTTACAAGCTGACCTGCATGTGGTGATGTTGGGCCAGTGCTGTTCGATTTCCTCATCTGGTCTACTTATGTTTGTGAAGTCTGCAACGTTGAATACAGACAGCGAGCTGTTGATGAAGCCCGCCATGGTGTGGTCTGATCCGCCTGTATAAGGGTTCACAGAAAACGCCCAGTAATAAACCAGCCGAGGAATCATGTCTGAAGTGAAGGCAATGATGGCAGCCTGGAGAGGAAAACAACCACATATGCAGACAATGAGTGAACATGACCTGAATCACACAACAAGTTGCAAAAATGTTTTGAGACAAATTGTGAGACTTCATTTTGACTCACAAACTTGTGATTTGATTCAGTTCTGATTATAATTCAAATTGAATTGATTCATTTGGAAATTTATCAGGTACTGTACAAGTCAAACATTTAAATATATAATATAATAGTAACTGTTTAACTATATAATAATGTTTTTACTTCAATTCATTTTTTGAAATATAAACACTTAAATGGTGGACTTCATAAAAACTAGTTTTCATGACAGATTAAGTGAAGTGGAAGAGATGATCGGTTCACGTGTCACATTAAAGAGCATCAAAACAACATTTATTGTTTGAAATTCATAATAAAATTGAAAGCAAATAAATGTAACCTTCTGTATTATCCTTTTATTTCTCACAACTTATTGAATGTTCATGTATTGTAATACATACAACTATTGTATACATGGATATATTTGTATTTGTTTTTGTACTTTAAAAAAAAAATAGCTGAAATTTACTTAATTGTTATCAGAAAATTTAATTGAATATAGAATTTTCATGTATACATATATTTTAAAATTAGTTTTTGTATTTTTCTTTTTTAATGAGCTGAAATTTACTTATTTGTTACCACTGGTGTTCCACAAGGCTCAGTCTTGGGCCCTCTTTTATTATATTATTTATATGCCCCTTGGACACATTTGTTTTCAACTGAAGAAAGAAAGTCATGTACGGGATGAGGTTGAGTAAATGATGAGATAATTGTCATTTTTGGGTGAACCATCCCTTTAAGAATTGCTATGGGTTCATCAAAATGAAAATCGATAAAAATATTTTCAACCAACATTTGTGGCCACAGCAAGAATCGCCACTCCCTGTAGGATCGGCTGCCAGGCGCCAATGTCCCGGGCCTTTTCCGGAACTATCCGACGGAACTGAGTAGTGATTTTCCAGGCGTCCACGCGGATTTCACACAGATTGTTGATCAGCGCCAGGAGAGGAGCCAACGGGAAAGACGCCACAAACAGAGTCACAAATCCAAACTGGATCACTGTGGGAATGCAACAGACAAAAACACATTCAGACAACAGTGTTCGGACACTCGCAGCTGATTGGATCATTTAAATGTGTGTGCAGCATCTCACCCATCTCCAGGTATTCATAAAACAGGCAGAGCTTTCCTATTGACTGGAGTTGATAGTCCTGTTCCCAGCGAGGAATCTCTTTTTCTGAACCCACTTGGGTGCAACGACGAAATATCAGATTCTTCAACCACCTAGAAACACGGGTGTTTATTAATTACTGTGGTTTTTTATCTGCTCTAGTTGAGCCAAATTAATCATGATGTTAATGTTTAGAATAATATTATGTTCAAAATGGTCTCATTCGCTGTGTGAAACTCACGGCAGAAGGACTTCTTGAATGTTGTTCCAGACGGCCTTTCCGGTCATGATGATTGACAGCTGTGTTGTCAGCTCAGTCAGGCAGCCGCCAGGATCACACTGAACGCAATAATGTTTTATGGTATATGAAATAAAGACACGTACCAGACTTCTCACTTATGCATTTTATCCAAAGTCACTTGCATTGCATTCAAGGAATATCAGTTGATGCATGTTGTTATATAAAAGTCAAACTTATGACATACCAAGTCATAATTATGAGCTGAAAAGCTTAAATTCTGACATTAAAAAAGTTAAAATTCTGTCATACAAATGCAAAATTTTGACTTAAAAGTCATTATATACTTAATCATAATAACACTCATAAGATTGAGATTAAAAAGACAACGTATGTCTTTCTATGTCATAATCATGAATTTTTCAACCAGAATTTTGACCTTTTAAGTTAGAACTTGCATTAAAACAATTGGCAAAAGAGCTTTTAAGTTTAAGGGTCCGGCAGATTGGATTAATCTATCTGTGTAAATAAGATCAATTTCTTTACTTGGTTTGTTTAAACATGCCCTGTCTTCTCACTTTAAGATAAACTGGCTCTGTTATTAAAGATGCATGCAATCTTTAGATCTACTGTCCATACCTAATGTTTATATTTGACTGTAGTTAGAAATTCACTTATACTTTACTGCTTACTTATTTTCTTATTATTGCCATTTTGGCCTTTTGGTGGTTGTAATTTATTGATGAACATATGCAGGTGGTGTTGTTGTTTGTTTTTGTTGCTGTTTGTTTTGTTTTGATTTTTCACTTCTCTGTTGTTATGTAATTATTGTGTAATATGTTGGGACCACTGATCTATATAGCATGAACCTATATAGGTTGGGACCCCCTCAAAAACGAGATGATACATCTCAAGGGGTTTATCCTAATAATAAACAAATTTGAATCAGAATTTCAACGTTTTAATGTCATAATTTCAGCTTAGTAATTAGTAATTTAGTTCCTCGTCATCTCACAGAAATCCCTCACCTCCTCATTGCGGTACTCCCCGAACCAGTAGACGGGCTTTCCCGGATGGCCCACCAACTTTCCTTTGAAGAAAGCGATGTAGAAACAGGACGAGTAATAGTTCACAAACTGAAAGAGGAACATCTTCAGCGTCAGGCTGTTCTCGTACTCCGTTTTGGTCCGCGGCAGCTCTGTAGCACACAGAATGAGCCACATATTTACAGAGGATCCTATAAGCACTTTTACTCAGTATGAAATTAAAATAACTAATGCAGTTAATTACTGTTAACACCTAGGGCCCTATCATACATCCGGCGCAATGCAGCGCCAGGCGCGACAAGTGTTTTCTGTAAGTTTCAGCCTGACGCAGTTATCATTTTCACATCCTGCGCCACGTTGTTTAAAGGGGCATTCGGCAACTATCTCAACTTAATAAAACCGTTTAGAAATCATTTGGATGGTTTAATAACCTGTTCTGGTGACTTTCCCCGCTCCCCCCACCAAAGTTCCTTAGGCGGAAAACCAACCTTGCAACATGGGGACAAATGTCCCGGTAAGTTGGAAATAGGAAATCTCGTGAGAAGCGAAAACGAGCGAGAAACACAAACTGCTTTACGGCAATTCGACATAAACACACACGCCGCCCTCAATGTGTGTGATGTATTACACACCTCGGTAGACATAGCTCCTCACGATAAAGTTTGGCCGGCTCCGATAATAACAAATGCACATGAGCAGCGGTAGAAGGGGCGGGGAGGGGCTGCAAGTCAGTTTTTTTACGATAGTGTTGTGAAATATACGCCTCACAGCTGTACGGGGGAGCTCGCTGAGAAAACATTCGACAACAAAGGTGAAAATCAGCGAAGAAATAGCTAGAGTTGCCGAATGCCCCTTTAAATAGCAAATGCATTTGCGCCCATCTGTTCGCCCCAGTGCTGCTGGTCTGAGAACGAGATGTGTTCAAGCGCATTGTTGGTGTCCTGCTAATTTGAGGAACTAAAAAAGACTGAGCCATTGACCAACTGATCCCTGGTCTAAAGTCAAGGGCGCAGTATTTTTTTTGTTATTTAAAGAGTGGATTAGTAATATGAGCCTATAGGCGGGTCCACAACACGCGTACCCTTATTACACACACAGGGCACACAGCAGCACACAAACATGCCAAAAATAAAAGGAATAAAATGTAAAAGATTATTATTGTGTACATAAAGATATGGTGATATCCGGCTTGTCCCGTAGATGGTCTGCTTGCGCTTTAACCTCGCGCACGAGCAGATGCGTTTCCTCGATAGAGAAGCATCCGTTTTTTCCGCTTGCAAATTACGCTGTGTAAATAGCGAATCCGTTATGCCGCAAGTGCAACTGGCTTTTAAAGGGAATGAGAGATGAGACTCTGACTGGTTTATTTCACGATATGCCTAAAACACACCCATTAGTCATTAATAGAATAGGGACAACCCTTTTAGACCATGTGCTGCACGCGCTGACCATTTTTCCCATCGTTAAACTAGCAAACCAGCTTGAGCTGTGATTGGATGATGACCGGTGTCGTGGTCATTCTCAAGTGTAGTGTTGCTGTTGTATCAGTCAGTGGTTAGATCAGGGTATCAGTCAATAAACGGGACAAATAAATTAGGCCTAATATTCGGGACGTCACGGCTAATACGGGACAGTTGGCAACCCTAGTCACAGGTCATCTCACCCGTGTGAAGAAAAATCACCACATAGGTCTATCTTCAGAGAGAGCGGACACACTGAAAACATTTAGAAAGTGTGAAGCCTCATGCGGTCACCATTGATAAGCTGATTATAAGGTCCTTCTAAAAGCCACCACATCTTATGAGAAACAAGTTACTTGACAATTACGTGTGCTTCAGGATATAGGGTGGCAAAAGTGGATTCAGAAATGCACTAAGTGCACTTGCACCGTGCGCTCTAGACCATGCGCTTAGATTGATAAAATAGGGCCTTTTTATTGTCAAATAGTTTTTTCAAGTCAAGTTAATTCAGCGAATCCCTGCTGTAAATCATCAAACTACAGCTTTATGAGTGAAACTGGTGACTTACCGAAATCTGTGATCCAGATGGCTACTTTTTCATAGACGTTGTTGAGAATCATAATGATGACGAAGCTGATGATGGAGGCTGTGATGGAAGTGGCCATCTGAGGGGTGACGTACTCTTTGAACGGCTCCAGCTCCTTGTGTTTCTTCAAATCCGACAAATTCGAGCGCAGCTTCGTAGAGAAAACTAAAAACATCGCCAAGCGATACACGATCACCCCGACCACTGATGCTATAATCAACAGAATCTACAGGAGATCATAAAAAAGCAACAGAGAGATGGATGATGCAACATGAAATGACATTGAAAAGCCATTTTACAAGTGTAATGTGAATGAAAGTGATGATGGCCTAAAACATGTATTAGACTAGGCTTTAAATGTATGATGAGACTGAAAGTGTAATATTACCCAGAATAACACAGTGCTGATGCCACATGACACTCTCATGCACTTCCCACAGGCCGTGTAAGGCACCTTCTCCTTAGACTGTATAAAACAAACATAAAAAAGCATTAAATATGCAGTGTGCTTCTAAGCTTACTTATGAAGTCAAACCACACCTAAAACAATGAATACAGCCACTGCATCCAGTGAAACTCGTACCTTTGTAACAGGGTTAACTCTTTCATGGATGCATTTGGCCTCGTATTCAGGTCGTGGCTGTTCCTCCTGCTGAAAAAACTCCACCGTGTCCCAATCGTGCTCCAGCACGGCCTGGTATCGTTTCCAGAACTCCAAAAACAGTGTCACTGTGAAAGATAAAAAATATTGCATACAAGACGTACCAAGTCATATTTATGAGACGAAAAGCTGAAATTAGGACATTAAAAAGTCAAAATTAATAAATCGAAAATTTAGCATTAAAAAGTCAAAATTATGATAGTCAAAATTGACATAAAAAGTCATAGTTATGACTTAAAAACAATGATATAAAGACAAAGTATATATTTACTTTGTCATAATCAGAATTTTGACCTTTTAAGTTAGAATTTCAACTTTTTAATGTCAAAACGGCAAGCTCCAAACATATTTATGCAATGCATGTAAATGTTGGATTACAAACAATTGCAACACTTTACAATAAGGTCCCAATAGTAAAACGTTTTCTATTGTTAATAAATGGAACCTTATTGTAAAGTGTTATTGAAAAAAATGATTGCATGTTAGTAGTGATTATGATGCACCATGTATCAAAATGACTTGACAATTACGTGTGCTTCAGGATATAGGGTGACCGACCAGATGAGACTCTGTGCATCATGTCACAGCATATGTAATGTTAGTCTGCTAACCCCTTTCCAGAGCCAAAGTTTTGTTCGTACTAAATTTTATTTCAAAGCATATTTGTAAAAGTTTAAATATGACCTTTTAAAATGAAAAGATTGTTTAAATTAAATCTTTAAAGTTTTAATACATTTGTATCTTCTGTTCATCTTTTAGAAGATTACTGTAATGATTTCCCTTGTTTCATGAACCGGTGACCTAAAGTATAATTTTTATTAAACAACGTTTGTTCATTTATATGAAAATATTCAAACAGTATTTTTGTCCATGCAACATGAAGTCACAAAGTTTGTCCAAATTTTATTTTATTTTTGTTTTGTTGCTTTTTTTGTTTTGTTTTTAAGAAATCCTAGGACTCTACATTGCTCTTATTTAGATGAAGTTGTATCTTTTAGAAAATTTTCAGAGATGTGATGTGCCTCTGTGGTCCATGACGCAAAGTTTGTCTTGAGCGAATATTTCATTTTACTCATCTTAATTCAAATCATGATCTTACTTTTCCTACGCTAGCTATCATCTATTGCACGAATGAGGTGTATATCATTTCAACTTTTCGTGTATCTCCCGACCTATCCTTAATCAGTGAAACACACAGGGTGAAACCCTTTACTGAGAATATACTTATGGTTATCTACTCAAAATATATGTCGAATTTTAAAATTTTAGCATTTGCTGATGCGACAGGCGGTCTGTTGGCCGCATGAACAGACTTTGGGGAGAGCTGATGATACAATAGCAGGAAGCATGACCTTTGACCTCGATTTTTTTTTAAAATACCCTACAAGTTAGTCCTTCAGTATTTCAGATGTGTAAATTACAAAACAGCATTTTTCAGCCGAGTGAATCTACACATGAGAGGTCTTCAGAAGTCAACTTCAGGGGTCGTTGGGTTTCCTGAGAATATTTGATTTCCCTTAAAAACCAAAGATTAAGCTAAATGACACTAGTTTTCAGTGTTCCCCCCATAATCAGATACTCTCTATGATTTGTATTACACTTTTTCAAAGGATAATCTTGCTTTAAAGTTTGAACACAAATTTAAAAGCATTTCTTCATATTTGCTGTGTTCTGACACAATGCCATTAATTGGTACAAAGGTTCAATTTCAATTCATTTCCTAGCAAGTATAAAGTAAAAAATATGATAAATATGTCTGATGCAATGTTTTTAAGAAATATGTGTTGCAAAACTCCAAACAGTTCCTCACACAATGACAGCATTAAGGATGGTCAACGGTTCAGGTCAATTGGTGAAAAAACTGCATGTGTACGGTAGTTTTCCAATTTACCCCAAAATTAAATACTGTATTACACTTTTCAAAGGATAATCTAGCTTTAAAAGTTAGAATAAAAAGTTAAAACCAAACATATCTTCATACCTGATGTGTTCTGACACAATGCCATTAACTGGTCCTTTTTGTTTTATAAATGTACATTTCTTATTTCTACAAAGGTTCATGTTACTTTTATCATGACCTTTGAAATCTACTTTATCTTTCGGCGACCTAGAGACAGTCATTCATGCTTTCATCTCAACAAGGCTGGATTATTGCAACGCTTTGTATGCTGGTATCAACCAGTTTTCACTAATGCTTCTTCTTTATATGTATTCAAGTCAGCTCTGAAAATGCATCTTTTTTCTCAGGCCTATTCATAACTGTGTTTATATGTAGCCTTAGTGAGTCAAAATTTTATATGAAATTTGTATGACGTTTGTTTTTATTGTTTTTATTATGTTTTTATTGTGTTTCTGTGAAGCACCTTGGTCAGCAGCAGTAACGTGTTTTAAGGTGCTATATAAATAATAATAGTGACCTTGACCTTGACCTTATCAGCCTGATAAATATGGAGTTATTACACGATGAAACATACCAAATACGTCTGACACAATGTTTTTAAGAAAAAGCGGTGTTTTAAAATTCAACTAAACCAGAGGATTTTTCTTTTGACAGACCTACAGAAATGCATGTTGATTACTAAGTTTCAGGCATAGTGCACACATGCAATGTTCGAGAAAGCTAATATTGGTGTAATCTTTGCGAGGTCTCACCCACAACGCAAAACTTTGTGTTGGGTGATCCAGGCATAGCTTTACTAAAAGAAAATATTATGGAAGTCATTTTCAAACTGTAAGTATACCATATTTTATTTATTAATATTATGGTTTCATGTTGATTTCAAGTTTTTGTTTGTTTGTTATTAACCAATACTTTTATTTTTTAACTAACACTTCAACATCCAGCACAAAATTAAAGAGATGAATGAGCTAAGGATGTTCTCTGACCCCAAATAAACAGATAATGAAATGTTCACAATCTACAATATACAGTTAGATATTCTCCTACTTAGTATGTGTGTAAATAGTTGTTCTTAAATATTTGGGTGTATTTTTACACGCCGACATATTTTGTCACACCGTAGTGATGCAAAGTACCACACGCTTGTAAAGCCTATGGACTGACTTTAAAACATAATCTTTATACTGTGTACACATATGTGAATCATATGTGTCCAAAACATCTATGTAAGATTCAAAAGACCAAATCACTAAGAAAAGAGGATTGAAAAGCACCGTTTATAATAAATACAAAAAAGTTTGCAAATTATGGTTTTATTACTCCATTAGATTTAGTCATCTTGCTCAGATAGCAGATGTCACTGTTTCACATTTTATATGTTGGACTGTATGTTTTAAATTTAACCTAAGGTATTATTTTTACTAAACAGCATCTGTTCAAAAACTTTTTTGAACATTTTTAAAAGTCTTTGAGAGCTGTCAACATTCAGTTTCTAGAGGAATAAATGACAATTAAGAATTTAAGTGATAGTCTCTCTGTTTGAGAATGTTTGACTAAATGATTGATACTTTGTTTAGCGCAACTTTCCCTCTATCTATGATGTTTAATCACACAAAGTATTAACATGAAAAGTAAGTGCATGCTGTTTTACTCTTAAACTATTACGACAGAATCACAACTGACTATTGCACAACTGGTCATCTTGCAAAAAACTAAATACAGCATGAGCCATTTAAAACAAATACAGAAAAAACACTTGTGATCAGTTTTGAATGTTTGTAATTGACATTTTATATACTAGTCGATTACGCTGTTTACATCTTGTTTCTTTTTTGTTTTTGTACAGTTTGGAAAAACTATAGTCTCCGAGCACGGTCAAACATGTTCATGTAGGAATTTATGAAAAACATGAACAAATATAGCATAAAGAGAATTAAATGTCAGTCCTTCTACATGAGAGTGTTTAAGACTAAACAAATCATATTTCTTTTAGAACATTTTTCTGCTATGTCTACGAAACATCGACATGAAAGATGAGTATTGCTGTTTTTCTGTTACCTATAAAAGTATTACACTTCAAACCCGTCTAACTATTACACTTAAAGATGTGCATTTCACAGCACAGTCATAGATACAGTTATTGTGCGTATGTCACTAAACAACAGTTAAGCTAATGAATTACAGTTGATAGGTGGTATTTTTACGTGAAAGGTGGGATGATTCATTTTTTATTCTGTCCACACCAATACATTGACACCAGAGTTTTAGGCATCTGCCTTTTAGGCCTAATCCAGAAAATAGACGACGTGTTTTATGTCTTAATAATTGTTGGATAATTGTCAACATAATTGCTCAATAATTGTCCAAATGAAAACATGTGGTACGCAGTTTTTGGCCTCATCAGCAGAATACCAAAATATTTTAACATGTCATAAATTTCAATTGTTAGATAAATGATTTTATTATTATATCTAACTATCAACAGTTATATGTGAAACAAACTCAGTCGCATTAGTGTTTATATTGAACATTGTTATTGAACCGCATGTTTAACAGCGCTAGTGTTCTCGAGCCTCGTCAAAGTTCACACAAGTCACAAAGTTTTCACCGGAGCATACTGACTCTGAAACAAGACCAAATATTAGCATGTGACATTTTGGACACCTTTGTTTTTTTATGCATCTTTGATTTTGTTTGCATTTCTTCTGAAACGCACTATTTTGAAATTTAACAAATTTAACATCACCATTCTCAATCTATTGCAGCGTGTCTATTTTCCTTACGCTTTGAAAAACAAACTTTGAAAAACAACTATGTTTTCCTAGAATGTGGTCAAGCTGGTAGAAATGTCTTACGCACGTCTCTCTCACACCTATCGCAGGTGTTTCCTGCACCGCCTAATCTACAGCAAAAGAAAACATTTACAAGAGTTGCGAATGCGCGTTTGTACGTTGAAATGTATGCTATTAAATTAAAAATGCCACGAAACAAAGACAAGAAAACATCTTACAATAAGTGACCCTCAAAGTCTGTGCATACTACAAAACACAGTGCGTCCGTGTACAATGATTGATCAGAAAATTACTATTGTCACTTTGTTTGAAGAACAAACTTAAATCAGCTGGTGCTTAACTATTGAAATTATTAAACACCCCTGAATTCGATTACAACGTGTTTTATGCGATATTTATATCACGTTTTAAATTTTAACTCCAGACAATTTAATAAACGCTTCATGGGCTGAACTTTAACATCTTAACAACATTACATATGCTGTGACATGATGCACAGAGTCTCATCTGGTCGGTCACCCTATATCCTGAAGAACACATTATTGTCAAGTAACTTGTTTCTCATAAGATGTGGTGGCTTTTAGAAGGACCTTATAATCAGCTTATCAATGGTGACCGCATGAGGCTTCACACTTTCTAAATATTTTCAGTATGTCAGCTCTCTCTGAAGATAGACCTATGTGGTGATTTTTCTTACAGATACAACTTAAGGAATTATTGAACATTTCACACGGGTGAGATGACTTGTGACACTTCAAATTTCTTATTATTTTACATATCCCCTGATAAATAAAAAAATATACTTTAATTTAGAAACAGTCTTAATAAAAACATTGCATGTGACACAACCTGATGTCTGAGCTCAAAAATAACCCTCATGACTTTCATTGTGTCAAAGTTCAAAAATGAATCAATAGAATATGTCTACTCACGAGATCATACACATTAGCCAATTACTCTATGGTCATAAGTCATTTTCATCCCCGGAGGATACCCAAGGTCATCGCTGGGGCAAGGTCAAGAGGTTAATCAATTATACGGTTGTAGGGTATCTGGCTAAATCATGGGTAGTTCATCTGAACACATATAAATGCACATTCCTTCTGAAATCACAAAGCTTTTAGCCTCTGAACTCATGAAGGCAAATTATGCATTAGGCTCCAGCCAGTCTGCAATAGACGATTCGGGTGACAACTTTATGGCACCCAGAGGTCCAACAGACAACAAGACACCGAGCTTCACAGAGATGTGTTATCACCCAACTCTCCCCCCTTTCTGGCAAGGAAGAACTCAGGGTGAAGACACACACACACACACACACACACACACACACAAAACTTTCACCATATAAAGACTTTATCGAAATATATTTGATATGATTTTATGCGTGTCGGCATGCCCAAGTCAAATGGGAATACATATATTGCTGTTGTAGTTTTAAATTAACTATAACGTGTGTAATTATGTATCAAGCCGTATCTTTTTAATTCCTATGCTTTTTCATGTTTTGTCTGGTACCAATGTAAATCTCGCAGTTTATCCCAGCTGAATCCATATCGTATATTGTGCTGAAATGTATTTTACTATGTTTTATCATCTCTGGAGTAAAATTTAATGCATTTCTGTCACTGTCATAACACATCTAAATCGCCTACGTGACAGGACAAAAGAAATTCTGCCCGCCAAAGTTTCGTTGAATGTCATTGGCCAGGGCTCCCCACAGAGGTGTGGACTTCAGTTCCTTTAAGAGAACTGACACCCCTGCCTCCTCTCTCTCTTACCCTCTCTCCTCCTCCTAGCATCATGTAACGGACCCGAGATTCCACCTCGGGGGATCTTTTCCTTTGTTTCTTTAAGTTTTTATTTTCCATTTCCGAATTCTCCCTTGTTCATTTCCACCGAGGAGTGAAATGAACTTAGCCTGAATCATCCACCGGCAACTTCACCTCAAACGGACATTCAAACTCGCCGCGCTTGGTTCGCTCTGGAACAACGAGCGAACACGTGACACTCCCAGGATCGAGACACACACGCCTTCTTCATATCAGCCACACAACAGAGCTTATGTGCAAGTATTGTAGTTTACTAAGCTTTCATAGCAGTGAGATTTGTTTATCCCCGTTATTGATTTCTTGTGGTCTCTCAGAGGGATTTGTCCAGGTGAATTTTGCAAAACTGTGATCCTTACGGATCTCTCTTTCCCTCTCTTTCTCTCTCTTACTTCTCCTCTCTTCATCATGTTACTGCTCCGCGTGATCCTCCGGGGATCTTTTCTTTTGTTTGTTCAAGTTTTATTTTTCCTTTCTACTTTGTTCCTTTCCTCAGACGAGTAAGTGAACTTAGCCTGAATCGTTTCTTTGGTAATTTTACGCCCGAGACCTTTAAACCTTTGTTCGAAAGTGCGCGCTCCGGACCCATCCGCAGGCCACGCGACTCTTCCACGGAACACATCCACATGCCTTCGAAGCAGCCACACAACGAGCCAGTGCACATATATATATATATATATATATATATATATATATATATATATATTCGTACCGGGCTTTAAGAGCATTAAGATGTGTTTCCCCGTGTTGTCCCTCAAAGGTTTTAAAGTCTGTAATTTGCCACTGATCCTTCCAGATTCTCTCTCTCTCTCTCTCTCTCTCTCTCTCTCATTCTCTCTCTCTCTTTATTGATGCATTCTCTTTCATTGTGTCGTTGCCATTATTGTGTTTGTAAATACATTTATTGTAACGTTAGTAACTGTATACATAGTTTTCCTTTATTAAATGCATTATATTCATTTATTGATTCTGTCTCTCGCTCATATAAAAGTCCCTTTAATGTATAAAGATCCAAAGCTATGTGCTTTACAACATTTATTGATACTTAAACAGTATCGTTATAGACCAGGAAGGTTGTCCCTTGTGGCCAGAGGGATAATATCTCTTGAAAGTCTATAAGTGGGATATTTTTGGTGAGGTTTGATTAGATCGAATGATCAGGTTTGCTGGACAAACAGATGATTCGATTATAAATTAATCCCCTTAAAGATTATCCCGACGATCGATCTATGATAGACATAATTGATATATTAAATATTTAATTATAATCCGTTGTGATTGAGTATTAATATACAATTGAGTTGATAATAAGCTGTCTGTAAAATATAGTCTAATTATGCAATTAATTATAATCCCTTGTGGTTAATTGTAGGGGTGCAACGGATCAAAAAACTCACGGTTCGGATCGTTTCTCGGATCAGAGTAACGGATCGGATCATTTTTCGGATCAGCAAAAAAAAAAAAAAAAAAAATGGCCTCATGTCTGCACCTATAAACACACTGATAGTTAGGCCTTTCACGATTACAAATTTTGCTGGACGGTAAATTGTCCAAGAAATTATTGCGATAAACGATAATATTGATAATAAACGATAATATTGTCGTTCTGAGACCATTTTCATCTAAAATAATGATAATGGCATAATAATGCAGGTATAGCTTTTCAAAGATCAATCAACTTTTATTTCTAAAGACTATTTAACACTGAAAACATTTTAAATATCCGCAATAAATGAACAAAACAACCAAAAACAATAAAAGCAAGGGACTCTCATTCTCTGTTAACAAAAAATGCATGTCTTGTCTTACCAATGTGTGACTTACGTTCACACTGAGAATCATATGCATCATGTACTGTGTGAGCATGCGTCTCATATGAGTATGTGCGCGGAGAGTTTGTGAGTGTGTGCGCTCGCGTCTCATTGAATTTGTGCGCGAGTTTCTGTGTGTGTGTGTGCTCGCGTCTCATATGAGTATGTGCGTGGAGAGTTTGTGTGTGCGCGCGCGCGTCTCATATGAGTATGTGCGCGAGTTTGTGTGTGTGCGTGCGTCTCTCATATGATTATGTGCGTGGAGAGTTTGTGTGCGCGCATCTCGCGTGTGTAGAGTTTGCGTGCATGTGCGTGAGCGACTTTAGGTGTGTCTTTGTGCATTTCATATGTTGTTTGAGCATTCAGCAGTATACATGTATGTTTGACTACTTAGTATGTGTATGCAAGCGTTTCATATATGTGTGCGTGAATGAAGTTTGATTTAAGCCCTAGATGGCACCTTATATGAGGGAGAGAGAGAGCGCTCGCGAGAGAGAGAGAGAGAGAGAGGGACGAGCGAGGGGTAGTGCTGCGCGAATGCCGTTTGTGATGGCTTTAGCCCAGTCTGATTGTGCAACAAGGGGCTGCTTAAATGCTGCAGTGATAAGCGGTTGTTGAGCAGCCTTAGTTTTCACTCCTGTCAGTGAAACATCGGGGTGATGTCGCTTCAAATGCGTGGCCATGCTGCCACAGTGCCTACACATTGTCACGGTTTTATCCACTAACCTCTTTCCTTCATCATTATATTTGACAGGGAAGCCAAAATACAGGGGATTTAAATGACGCGGGGCGTTCAAGCTCCTCCGTTCCTCCGCTCGCCATGACCACGCTGTGTGTGGACTGAACATGCGCACAACTTTTTTTTTTTCATAAATCAATCCGCGGATCACGTGTGTGCCGAACCGAAGATATTGATCCGAACGGATCACGGATCAATGATGATCCGTTGCCCCACTAGTTAATTGTCTAGATACACATATGAATACAGATGCAGGGAAAATATTATCCCTTTTTGGGAGATTTAACATGTATGATTATCTGGGTCAAACCGTATGAATAATTATTAATTGTGATATTACTAATTTTGAATACGTATCCCCAAAGCCTGACCCAGGTAATTCCTTACACGGTAATCAATCATTTTGACAAATGGTGCATCATAATCACTACTCATGTTCCAAGCTGGTTCTCGGCCAGAATAAGTTCAGCCAATGTTGATGTTAAAGCATTGTTAATGCAATGTTGAGTAATCAAAGGTTTAGCATAATGAGGCTAGGATTAGGGTTCAAATGTGTATGAGATCATGTGACCAGTGTATGACATCACTCACCCCAAACAGACATGAAAACAGCAAACACTAAAGTCCCATAGTTATCAAATACACACAGTCTCTGTGGAGTAAAACGAGAACAGAAACACATCATCAGTGCAAACACAGAAGTTAAAACCGAGATCAGACAGGAAATCCCCAAATCCTCCAGACGAGATGCTGTGAAATATGCAACATGTGTAAAGAGCGCTGATGTAATATCATAAGTTTGCATTATTCTCAACTAAAACCTGAAAGGATTTTTCCATTGGCTATTGGATTATGGCAGAAAATAAGCTCTGTGATCAACAAACGCTTATGATTCTTACACGTACTGTTTATCATGATAATCTTCACAACTTGAGGTCTAAATACAACTGGGAGCAGTTAAAAGCAAAACGTAGGCAAAAAAAAACCTACATAACAGTCACACGACTTCAATCAAAGACTTTAGATATACAAAAAGGGTGCACTCATATTATTTATAACTGGGAGAAAGTTCAATAAGCAATATGGCGGAATTAGTCCCGCCTTCTAAATAAAGTAATGTCGAAGCTGCTTTGACATACACTCTAGTTTCTAACGTTTTATTGGTTAATGTTTCTAATTAGTTTCGTTCCTTCATGTAAAAATGTGTGTGGAATGACAATAAATGACCCTTGAACCTTGAAAAGAGTCGTAGTCCTATTTATTTAATCGCACAAGATCTCAAATGTTGGTTTGATCGTTCTGAAATGCCTAACCCCAAGTCTGTCATCAAAATGGTTGGGAATAATGACCTCCCAGAAGCGTCTTACACAATTGCGTTAACACAAAAGTGTTTATTACACGACTGTGTATATTATAGCATTTTGTAATTTATGATGATATATGAAAAAAGGACCACAGACTGCAGCAACTTGCATTTTTATTACAGATACTTTGCGCAAATTTCCCAGGAAGAGACTATTTTGTTCTCTTGAACACATGAGATGTAAACGGCGACTTATTTGCAGAAGTTAAATTTGCAACTTTGGATGGAAACATGGCTATTGACTTCAGGACAATGGAACCCGAAGTGCTAAAATGCTCGTTTCTGTGTTTCGGCCAAGCGGCAACCTTCCTCTCTCTCTCTCTTGAATACAACACTGAAGTGACTTAAACGGCAATTCATCGACTGGCCACTAGAGACCGGCTCCAAAAGAGAGTCAATCCCATAAACCCCCATGTTAAAATGCCCAACTTTACAGCAGAAAAAACCATGTTTACAGCCTGGTGCAAAAAGTGGTTTTGGTCTATGTAGCTAATTTTGCCCTTCATGAAAACTGTGAGGGGGTGAATTTTTTTTATAACTCATCCGTTTAAGTTATATTAAGCCTTAAAGTTGTGCATGGTGACACTCAAACTTGAGTGACAGGTGGATTGCCGCTGATGTCACTACTAGCCGTTTGTCTGCTGTTTGTTAGCGTCATGTCACCTCAGCTAATCCGCCTTGCTGCCGTTTTCGGTTATCCGGGAGTGATGCTGCCAAGATGGCGACGACTGGCTCCGCCCACTTTAGGCTTCAAAAATGCTCTTCAGAAACACTACAGGTGACATCATGGACTCTACGTCCATATTTTTTTTACAGTCTATGGTTTAGGCCAAAAAGCACTTTATTTAACTACTCACTTTAGAGGACTCACACGTGATGTTCAGCCTCCAGTACGGACAGTCTTTATCACACTGCGGGCACATGACGATCTGTCCACCAATCAGAGGGTCGCACACCTCTTTGCTGCCCAAACAGAGTTATAATCAGTGAAAGTAAATTGTAAGTGCATTAAAAGTACTGTGAATTGTATCAGAGCATAACGGCATGATGTTATGAGAGAGCTGTACCTCCATGTGCTGCTCTCTCTGGTTTTGAATCCGTATATGAAACAGCCGAGGCCGACTGCAGCCGCGAGGGACAACATGACCGTGTAGAAACCCAACCAGGCAAAATAAATGCCGATCTTCTCGCCGAAATACTTCCTAAAAGCAAGATCAGGTGCGTATTAACGAAACTGAACTGTCTTTAGCTAAGCTGCTTTACAGCTGTATCAAAGTTATTTCATAATTGATGATCTTGAACTGAATTGAATCAACATTGAACTGAATGATACTATTGTTTTCTGTACAGCTGCATCGAACTCGTTTCATATATGATGAATTTGCATTATCCCTCATTTAGAGGTAAGCAAAAGTCAGACTAAAGACTAAAACACAAACTGCATGAATGCAATAGTCTTCTGACACAAACACACACCTGATCAGGTTCAGTGGCTGCATCTTGTAGAAGCTCTTGGGATTCGCCCACTCGTTGTAAAGCAGAAATCGTTCATTTGGGCAACTGGGCTCTTTAGATTTCACATTAAATCTGCACTGTTACATAAAATGCAAAAACACCAGCAAAAAGCATGTTAGCATTTAATACTGCAGTAAAGTACTCGTGCATCACCTCAGTCACTCTACATGAACTACATCCAGTTTAAACAACTTTTTTTTTACAGTGTCCTTGTTACATATATTACATGTACTTACTATAATAAATGATGCATAATTACATGCAACGAGCCCCAAATCAAACCCTAATCTTAACCCTACCCTATAGTCAGTACAAGTGTTAATTAATATTACTTAAATGTATAATAACGCTGTAACAAAGACACCTTAAAATAAAGTGCAACCCTTTTTTACTCACTACTATAGTATTGCACTATAAGATATATTATTTATTTATTGCATTTAACTATTTTTTATATTTGATTTATTTATATTTATTTGCTATATTTATACATTTTATTATTTATTTATTATTAATTTAGTCAAATGTATTTAGGTTGCTAGTAAGTAATTTTTTTTTAATTATTTATTTATATTAACAGTTTTCCTGTAGACATTTTTTTTAACACAGCTACTATTAAAATGTATTATTAATTTTTTTATATGCAGTTACATTTTATTTATAATTGATTTAGTTAAATAATTTATTATGTTTATAACAAAGTTTAGTTAGCTAGTATCTACTAGCTAGTTTTTATTATTTATTACACACACACACACACACACACACACATATATATATATATATATATATATATATATATAAAATAGATTTTAGTAGTATTTTGAATTAGCTTTTTTGTTTTTTACTTTTATTGTTGATTAATTGTAGTCATTTTTATGTGCCTTTGTAATTTTATTAGTGTTTTGAAATATTACTATTTAGGTTATATTTATTTTTAATATAAAAATAAATATTTATTTTTGTGCTTAAACTTCAGTTAGTTTAAGTTTTTCATGTTATATATATTTGTTTTAATTTGATTTCAGCTTTATTTCAATTACATTTTTTAAAAAATAGTTTTAGTAAACTGTATTAACCCTAACTGTGACTGGGGAAAACATGTTGATATTTTCACCTGTAGTGTCTGATGGTTACTTACATCATGTAATGGATACGCATCTTGGTACACGCCTCCGTTCAGCAGTTTGGAGAAGCCAAACTTCCTCACGTTTCCTTTGACATCATACGGAGCTCGGTTGAGGACGTAGTACGCCTGTAACCAACGGTATATCAGTAAGAGACAGGTGAAGGTAAAGTGTAAGCGACTCTTAGGGCCCTATTTTAACGATCTAAGCGCATGGTTTAAAGCGCACGGCGCAAGTGCACTCAGGGCATGTCCGAATCCACTTTTCCTAGTTTAACGGCAAGAAATATGGCCGGCGCTCCCGGCGCATGGTCTAAAAGGGTTGTCACTATTCTCTTAATGAGTAATGGGTGTGTTTTGGGCGTAACATGCAAAAAAAAAATCAGAGTCTCATCTCTCATTCTCTTTAAAAGACAGTTGCACTCGCAGGTTAAAGCGCAAGCAGACCATCTACAGGACAAGCCGGATTACACCATTTTTTTGTACACAATAATAATCTATTACATTTTAATCCTTTTATTTTTAATGTTTTGCATGTTTGTGTGCTGCAGCGCGTCCCTGTGTGTGTAATAAGCAGAGTGTGTGTCTAATAAGCAGAGTGTACGCACGTTGGGGCCCCGCCTATAGGCTCATATTACTAACGCACTATTTACACATAGCCGGGTATTTAGTGAAACGAATATTCCCCCCCCCCTCTGTTTTCAATAATAACATTGTGCACACAACATCGTTTTCAAAAATGTTGTCACTTACATCAATCCACATAAATATACCGTCGAGCGCCATCATAACTATGCCAAACTGGGCGCTCACATGACGTGAAGCATTTTCTGGCGCATAATGTGACGTTTGAGAACCTAAAACCCCGTTTCTCCAAGTTTACACGGCAAAACATAACCGGCGTTATCAGAAATCTCCACTTTGGCCAGAATTTTTAGAAAAAATACACTATAGACCGGTATAAAATAGCTTTGTGAAACCGGCCCCAGGTCTCAGTTGGTCAATGGCTCAGTTTATTTCAGTTGCCTCAAAATAGCAATACGTCAACAATGCGTCTGAACACACCTCGTTTCAGACCAGCAGCCCATGGGAGCACAAATAGGTGCAAACGCATTTAAACAACGTGTAAAATGAAACCTGCGTCAGGCTGAAACTAGCAAAAAACACTTGCGTTGCGCCGCGCCGTGTGTACGATGGGGCCCTTAAGATGTTCAACGCACCATTCTGGTCCTCATGGCTGGCGTGAAGAACTGATCTCTGTCCTTCACGCAAAAATGGTTCAGCTGATCCTTCCTGAAGGGGGCCGTGAAGTAGTCCTTCTCCTTAGCAATGATGTCTTCGCTGGGGTAGAAGTGCTTGGTGATGCAGTTGTACCCGGAGGATTGTGGGGCCAGATCATTGAGCTGGATGGGCAGTCTGATATGCAGGACTTCAGCGTAAGAACACAGCGTCTCAAAAGGCATGTGCAGTTTCACATAGAACATTTTCTCATCTATCACCTGCAAAACACAGAGAGATGGGAAACTTTCCCATCAGTGCTACAGGAAGGTGCACATGCCTTTGTCTAAAACAATAGCATTCCTGCAGATCAGATCAACAGGTTGAGACAAGTCCGGCTGTATCCTTCCTGAGAATCCATATTTACATGTGGAACTGATATAAAGCAGGCATAAATGAAGTAGGTAATTACAAGAATGTCAATAAAGAAAGAGAAACTGCGGGTCTGATACTTATGGAAGAAAAACATGTCTAGAGGAAGTCTTATTTAAATGTGCGATTAAACAACTTACGGATTGTGTCGCCTCCAATTCCACACCAAAGTCCATCAGGCTTCCTTCAAAACACTCTCTTCGTTTTTGCTAGATAATAAATAAAAAAGAGAGAAGAGATAAAAACTCGCTGATTTTGCTGTGTATGAATGATGATGTTGTTAGGAAAATAGCCTGGGGCTTGAGTTCGGTTTAGTGATTAAGGTTTCTAGTATGTGTGTGAATCTCACCAGTTACTACTCATTTAGGGTTTTAAGTTGGCATGAAATGAAAATACACATCTAATGTTTATTGATAAGAAGAGGAATAACAAAATCAAGGCATAACAATACACAACAAAACAGTAAAAATATATATGTGTGTGTGTGTTTGTATATATACTGCTTGTGTGTATACATACATATATTTGTGTTGTCAAATCGATTAATCCTATCAAACACAATAGTTTTTTATATATGTGTCTATATATATATATATATATATATGTGTGTAATTATTAATATATACACATATACATTTATATATAATAGATACATGCATACATACAAACACACAAATATACATACATATACATAAGATATATATATATACAGTGGATAGTGTAAGTGAACACACTCATGCTAAAGTTGCATAAAAAGAGGAATAAAAAAATCATCTATTGGTAATTGATCTTAATGCCTTAATTTAAAAAATGAGGAAAAATCCAACCTTTAAGGACACCAATTTTCTTTGTGTGTAAATAATGTATCTTAAATAAATAAATGTTCTTCCTTAAAATACAGGGTGCGTAAGTCAGGACACCCCTATGTTAAATTCCCATAGATGCAAGCATATTTTTATTTTTAAAGGCCAGTTATTTCATGGATCCAGGATAATATGCATCCTGATAAAGTTCCCTTGGCCTTTGGAATTAAAATATCCCACATCATCACATTCCCTTCTCCATACCTAGAGATTGGCATGGTGTTATTTCAGTTAGCCTAATAGCTGGTATGATTTGCATTGAGAGATGTTTTTTTTTTTTTGTATTGAGAGGAATGTGATGATGTGGGATATTTTAATTCCACACACACACACACACACACACACACACACACACACACACACACACACACACACACACACACACACACACACACACACACACACACACACACACACACACACACACACACACACACACACACACACACACACACACACACACTTATGTTAGATGCGATTAATCGATTTGACAGCCCTTTATATTTATATCTATATTATGCACGTTTCATTTTAACTTTTTCTTTTATTTCATAATATTTAGTGACAGACTTTTCTCTGGTTACACAAGCAGCAATTCTTCAATGGTTAATGCACTTAAACTCCAGCCCCTACCATATTTTGAGTGCCATCCCCACAACACAGCATCCAATCAACAACCGATGCATATAACCAAGTCTCCGCCCCACTGTTTTCCATCAATAATGCGTTATACTCGGATGTATGTCACAATACGGAAGAAAACATCTGTTGCTACTTCCGTTTCTTACTGACTTATTATTAGGTTAAGTGTCGAGGGCTAGGAGTTTATGTTAGTCATGAAGATTAGTAAATGAAGTGTTCATGTGATCTTGACTTACTTTTCTGCTATAAAGTGAGCCTCTTTTCTCTGATACATTTTTAGACTCATCTTCATAGACCAAAACAAGGTCGATCTTTCTCATTCCGTCATTGAAAAACAGCGAGTCTGAGTTTCCATTGAAATCAACCTGCAAACGACAAACTGATATCACAGGAAGCTCAAAGTCATCTCTATTTAGTCATGCAAAAGATCTTATATGAAATAAAAGGCCATTAAAGTTCCTTAATAAATGGCTTTGGGCTACGGAATTAATTCTCCTAAAATTCTTCTAGTTTTGTCTTTGTCAAGATGGACAGAAAAGAAACAAACCTGTTTCACTTTTGGTGCAGCTTCACCATCTGGTCTAGATTTGTATGTTGGCACCTGTTCAGAATAGTCTGGGAAAAAAGCATTAAAATTTTTTTTAAAGGAAACATCCAACAGGTGAATCACAACTTCTGTGATGAGATATGAACCTGCAGCCCTTGCCGATTATAACTAACAAGTAATAATACATCAGCATACTTAAATTAATTATTGATTACATAATATTTTCAATGCATTACAGCATTAAACATTTTCCCTTCAAACAAATCAAACTGCATTACACTCGGCATGTGAACACTTTGGAATTCTCTGATTTAATGTTTACTTACAGTGAAGGGAAAACCCAACCAAAACAAACTAACCAGAGAGCAAAGCATAATGGGAAAAATTAACTCAAATCAGATGTTGCTCGGCTGGATGGAAAATGTCTATAGCAACGGCCTGAAAACAGCCCGTACAAGGAAAACTCATCTGTCCCATCACGCCTCCACCACACAAACTTATTCCAGCTAATGAAATTAAACTGTCCATAAAACATTAGCAGGGCTGACACAAAGGAAAATCCTTAGTGCATTTCAGACACGTGTATATGTGCAATGAATATCACCATATATTGTTAATAAAAAAAAGTACAATTGAATCACATTTTTGTGCAGTTCTTGCAGTAAAATGCACCAGAATCAAAAGTAGGGCAAAGGAACTGACATAATTGAGCATTAATATTGACACAAAATACATAAAACACATGCATGCATTTAGTTTGAATCAAAAGTAATGTCAATATTATCAGTAAAGAGAGTTTAGATGGCCATTGTCACGATGTGGTGTAAACAGAAGAAGGCGTAGGAGTCCAAAAGGTCAAATTCCAACACTTTACTAATAATACAATTCAGGCAGGTACAGACAGGCAGGATAACACACGTTAAATACGACTAACTACAGACAAAGGACTGACTGAACTGAAGGAACTAAATACACACACTGATGAACTGAAACAGGTGACACAGATGAAGGTAATTAACAAGACACAGGTGATGAAGATGGACTGATGACGGTTGGCATGGTAACAGAAGAGTGGCGGGAAAACAAAAAACATGTGACTAATGAAAACAGAAGATCCAACCGACACAAACGTGACAGCCATGAAGAGGATGGTGGTGAAGTGTGTAACTTGTCTTTCTGGTTAGGGCGTTTTGTATTGTTTCGGGCTGACATGCAAATGTGTTCGAGACGAGTACTTTACTTTTAATATGAATTCTCTGCAACAAAACGAGTTTGAGCACATTATTTATGCGTTTATAGCTCTGAAATACGACCGATACCTTCTTGTAGCTCACCACGCCTGCTGCACAGAAAAGGAAACTAAAAATGTGAATCCAGGTAACAGGCAATCTTCTGTGAACTTTTGATAACGTTCAGGCAAGGTTTCTCGTCAAGTCATGAACAAACATTCTTCCAGTGACATTAATAGAACGTTCGTGTTACATTTTTTAAGTAATGTTAGGCTACTGGTTGTTTCAGAACGTTCAGAGAACATTCAAAAGTAGCATTCCCAAAACGTATAAGTTACAGAATTCTAAAATGGAACGTTCGCATAGCCGAGAAAAAAAAGTTTTAAAACATTAACAAAACTTAAAATAGAACGTTGACAAAACGTTCTTAGAACATATTTTTGTGAGCCAGGACTTTGAGTCCCCTTTCTCTCTGAATCATGTAAGACTGCGATGTATTGTTGTAAAGATGCAGAACTCACCCAGTTCGGACATTAAACACATCTCAACATCTCCATTCTCTGTTTCTGAGTCCAGCTCATGAATGTCTTCTTCACTCATTCTTAAAACTATGCACAAAACACTTGAGAAAGCAACGCAACATGTAGGCTAACAGATAATAACAGGAGTCCGTACAGCACAGATGCGCAGCTGCAATACAAATCACTGGGTGAAAGAAGCCAATCCGTGAAGTTTCCCCTGCCGGTCCGAACTCGCTGAGACTGAGTGTAGGTGGGGTCGGAAGACGGTTTTAGGGGTATAGGCCATAGGCTAGCAGACTGTTATTGCATAACAATTCGAGGCTGCAGCTACTTGATAGTTTCCGCATTTGCAATAATTCCAGACTTTTGTGTTTGACAACAGTTTATACATAGCCTACAGACAGTTCATGTCTACAGTCTATATAAAAGGTACATCTTTTTTTCAGAACAAGTCATTGTTTATATTTTTCTATCACTAGTTAACGCATATATTAAAACTAATAACTCTGCATATTGTTTGGTTAAACAACTTAAAACGATAAAACGTATTTGCGGACTAGGAAACGATTTCCGTGTCTTCGATTTCACACATGTGGGACCGAAGTGTCTTAAAACACGGTTCAGCACCTTTGATATCTTGTAATCCTTATAATTTATAATTTATTATATAGTTTATTAATATACATAGTGGAAAACTACATGGTGATGCTAGCACCCAAATGCATCAGTATCATAGTGAGTCTACAAGCACAATGTATGAAAATGTCATGATTAGGCTACAAATATACCTTTACATAAAACCTTTGCATTTGAATTTGAGAAGATAATGTGGTCTAATCTAGCCTTGGTGCTCCGAATTTGTATAGTGTATGGAAGTTGTTTATGATTATGATTAGTCTTGTCTCTCATGCACTGCTGTGGGAAGAAATGACCACAGAGTAAAAAGGACTATAGTCAAGCTGCTTCAAAGTTTATTGTTCAGCTGTCAGATTAGGTAGGCATTTTTGCACACAGCGGTGAAGGTGGTTTATTCTTTAAGATCATCATTTTCGTCATGACATTTGTCGCATCCACACGCAGTTAAAAACCGCTATCACCCTTGTGGTAAAAAAAAAAAAAACACAGTTTTTTTTTTTTTAAAGAAAGTTCCTGTTTACATCTGTTACCTTGGGTACATCTGTGCCCTTCCTGTTCCTTATAATGAAATATATGATACAAAGCTGCCAGCTCTCAGGCATTCAGTTTTCACTCAGGCAGTGAAAATAATACAACGGGCTGACAGAAGACAGAGGTAACTTTTGACATGAAACTCAGCTTCAACCGCGGAAAGACGTTAATAAAACAATAATTACAATGAATATATATATATATATATATATATATATAGCTTCTATGTCATTTTTACTCTTCAAAGTGTACACTTGCAGGTGTTGATTATAATTAATTTACTGTTAGGCCCATAAATAATAAGGATAAACAATATTTAAAATGTATAGCCTATAATTAGGCTATCTAACATCTCATTAAAAATTAACCACAAAACAACATGCCAAATGGTGGGATATCTATGGCATAAAAAAATTGTCAGAACGTCGTCTCTCAGTTGCTGAATGTCGCGCAACAGCGTTTATAGCTACAGCCCCTGTCATTGTTACAATGTTGCGAGCACGTAGACAGTGGCTGGAACGTAAATGTGTTTGCTGTGAAGGGATTCGAACAAAGAACTCCATGTATGACTGGCAAGCGATGAACCACTGAGCCGTTCAACTGAGTTGGTCAAATTCGGTAGATTTTTTTTTTTAGTTTGGATACAGCATAAAGGGTCCTTCGGCCCAAATGGACCCGACGCATTTAAATATTTATTTTTTAAAAATCATAGCTTCATCGGAATGGTCTGAAATTTGGTGACTTTTTTGGTACTTGGTATATGACATCCAAAAAAATTGGGGACAGGATTTTAAGTGGTTGTAAAAAAAATTGTCACACTCAGGACCTTCGGGTCCAAATGGACCCGGATAGGAAATGAATGGCAAATTGGCAAAAATGTGAAAATACCGAGTTTTTTTGTGCGTACAATCTACAAATCAGCCACGATCCAGAAAATAAAGCACACAACAGTGAAGGGGTGAACCTATAAAACATCAAGAGTGCAAAACAGACACACACACACACACACACACACACACACACACACACACACACACACACACTTTTATACATAAACAAACTAATAAATTCAGATTACCTATGTGTTTTGCATTTTTAAAATGCTCAGTTTGTCCACCAGATGGCATCCATCTCATTTCAAAAATTGCTTTCATGAGGTCTAGGCTTGACTCTAAAATGAAATACAGCTTTAAAAAAAACAAAAAAACAAATTTTTTAAATAATTTTCTATTATATTCAATCGGGGGAAAACTGGGGGGAAATGGGTCATATTTATTGCATAAATATTAATTATAAATCATAAAATTCTCAAAACACCAAAAAAGAAAAGAAAAAATATTATAAAAAACAAGTAAAACATTTTTTTTTAATGATTTTCTTTTACTAAATATGAATCCCACCCTTCCGGCCCATTTGGACCCGAAGGTCCTGAGTGTGACTCTGAAATGAAGGACCCCAGAGGGTTAAGAAAATATCGGCTAGTCTACTATTCATAACAATAGTGGGATTTGATTTCGAACTCTGGACTCCATGGTTAAAACGTAACGGAGTGAATCCATTCCATAACATTCCATATTTTAGTGGTTTCTCACATATTTTTTATGTCAAATATACTGAGTGCCTAACGGACTCTTAACACAGAACTATTAACACAATAACACATCAGTCAAATTTATTTGGTTCCAAGACTTTCAACAACTAAGCAAGGGCAACAGTCATCTGCAGATTACCCAACAAAACAAAACCTTTGTAGGCTATAAAAACACAACTAAACATCATGAAATAATTCTCATTAAGGTAATGTGTAATTATATCAGACATGTGCAGTTTTTAATATATTTTATGTCTCCTGTCTAGGCTTAAGAAAGCAAACTTAACACTGTGTTTGTGTGGGAACTCGGTTGTGTCAAAGTGACCCGCATTCTCAAAGTGTCTAGAGAAAGCAGGTCAGGACTAAATATATCCTTCAGGACATGCAATAACAAACTTGGTCTGTGTCTCGCAGCGCTACGTGGTGCATGACATTTCTTCTGATTATCGGTTATCATAAACTGTCAGAACAGAGTTACACCAAAATTAATGCGAGTTTTATAATCCATCTGCATGACTGAAGTTCTCTGAAGTTTGTTCGTGTGTCTGACCTCTGAAACACAATGGACTACATGGAACAAATGGATGAAGATCTGCTCATTGAGTTTGGTATTCAAATGAGCCTCCAAGATGCTTGCAGTTTGTCTGTTTTGAATGAACCACTAAGGTACAGTACACACAAACATCTTGCATGCTCAGCATTTATTTATTTCAAGGATATTCCAAACATATTTAAATGTCTCATGCAGCACTTTAGAATCAGCCAGTGATGAAAACCTCAAGATTTTATCGGCTATATATCAAGGTACTTCATATGTGCGGCCTTTTATCTGATCATCAATGCTCTGATTAGGCAATGGCTTGATAGTTGATATTCTGCATGTGCCATAATATTATCCAGGTGATGTGTTGGCATTAAGGAAACTGCACAAGTACAGCGATGCCTATAAGGAAAGAGACAGCAGAGGTTGGCTTCCGATGCACAGAGCGTCAGTCCAGCCAGATGCACATGTGTTGGACCTCGTCCTTCTGGGTGAGCAGACACAATGTGCCTGTGTTAAAGGGATAGTTCACCCTAAATGAAAATTACCCCATGATTTACTCACTCTCAAGCCATCCTAGTGTATATGACATTCTTCTTTCAGGCGAATACAATCGGAGTTATATTAAAGCTTTCAAGCTTATATTAAAACTTTCAAGCTTTATAATGGCAGTAAATGGCCGTTTCTGTTTTGAAGTCCATCAAAGAGCATCCATCCGTGATAAAAGTGTTCCACACTGCTCTGGCGGGTTAATAAAGGCCTTTTGAAGTAAAGCGATGCGTTCATGTAAGAAAAATATCCATATTTAAAACTTTATCGACTAAAATAACTAGCTTCCGGCATACTGCCGTACGCATCGATTTATGGCGAAAGAGTAACACTTGACCTTGGTCACAAAACACCGGTCACAAATTAAAAGTCTAAATCAAGAATTTTTAAAGAGAAATGTGGGACGAGCTTGAGTTTGTTGCCTAGACCTGTGTACAAAAGCCTGTCCTCGGAACTAAGTTATTTGTGGCACGGACTGATCACACAGGGACACACAGGAAGACAGTCTTGGAGAATGTTGATCTCTGCACGCATATCTATGTTTGTATAATGCGTTTAAGCCTCAATGTAAGTACATATACATATGTAAGTTTATTGTATGTATGTGATTGATGTCCTGCGATCATTCTGCGGTTAACATCGGCGAGTTTAGAGTGTCGTTGCGGCCGTTATTTGCCGCGAGAGAAATGCGCAAATCAGTATCAGCATCAGCAGTATTCTAAACTGCATAACCAATGTGTTCACATTAGTAATGTACCATTGTACAATTTATCATGGCTATTCGTGTTGATAAAGCTGGTATTACTGTTAAGGAGGCAGACTTGAATGTTAATCATTGTTATTGCATTTGTTGATTATAATGCCAGTGTGCAAATAATTCTCAGAATGTGATTGTAATTATATTTCTTTATTGTTCCTTTAGACCATTAATACAGACATCATTGACAAAGCATAACTGGTTCAGATGAACACCTAGAGACTGTTCAATAAATACATCTTTGTGAAGAATCTCTTCTCCGACTCCTGATTCTCTGACCGGAATCCCGTCCATATTTGACCGCCTCAATCAGCGTATTATCTGTTGTAGCGCCTCCGCTATATAAGTGGTCCTTCGAGCCGGAGTGAGAGCAAGACCGAATCAATATGGACAAGGCGGAAAGTGACCACTCAGCGAACTCAGCGGAGGCACCCACGCCCGCTGCACGTGACCCAGGGCCACAAGCATTCTCATTGCCAGTCCCTGACGTTTCATCATTGGCTTCCACTGCCGTGCCAGTACACTGTGTGTCATTACCGTCGAATGTGGCCCCTCAATCTTCAGTAGTGTTCACCATACCGACCTCCGCTGCGTACCACATGAGTAGCAGCATGCAGCGTGTGACCCAGCAGTCTGCTACGTTCACCCTACCTACATCGCGTTACAGGCTACCCCAGACAGCAACCACACCGATGGCAACATCTTCAGGTCTCTCGCATCTACCTGTCTTTAGCCACCCATCATCGGCAACGACATTTCATGCTCCTGGTTATGTTAACGCCTCTGTGCCTCTTCCTTCTGTGGCCTACTCACCTCAACCGAGTCAAGAGCTTCTGCTCGCATCAACCTATGGTATTCCACGACCCACGTTACCAGTTTTCGAGAGTGGTGCTGAAAGTGACATGGTTGGTTTAAGTTAGCATTGGACAATTTGTTGAGTAATCACCATCATATCAGTGAACAGTATAAATACCATGTACTCCTAAGTCATTTGGAACTTCCTAGTGCCCATCAGCTAGCTAAATCCTTCATGTATCATCCCCAGCCTTACACTGCTGCTCTGCAGGCACTTCAAGACAAGCATGGACAACCAAGACAGCTTGTTCAGTCTGAGTTGGGTGCCATCTTGCGCACCCCACCTCTTAAGTTGGGTGATGCTAATGCTTTCGACTTATTTGCATTGTTAGTACAGTCTTTAGTGGGTATGCTGAGAACTCTTGAAGGCCAGAATGGTTACGGGCTTTTGTGTGGCTCGCATGTAGACCGTCTCTTGAGTAAACTGCCACCAGCCTATCGTGACAGTTTTGTGGAGTACTGCTTAAGTCTGGGTATTCTCCAGACCGGTACTGACATAACATACACCTTACCTGATTTTGCCGACTGGCTCCAGATTAAGTCCCAAGCGAAACGAATCTCTAGCAGAGCAGCGGCTATGTTCCAGAGTGAAACTCCAAAGCCCCTTGGTAGAGCTAGAGGAGTACTTTATCCAAGAGGACAGCCAAGGCCAGTTCTCCTAACACGTGAGAGTGTTACTAAGACTCCTGAGTCGACAGCCCTTAAGTCCAGTTCCAAGCCCAAGCCATACTGTCCCCATTGTGACAACAGGGATCACTACCTCAACTCCTGTGAGGCATTCAAGAAGTTGACTACCTCTCAGATTGTGTCTTGGATTAAAGATTGTAAACAATGTTGGAGATGTGGACGGTCCCATGCCGTAGAGTCTTGCAACCTTAAACGTCCATGTAGAATCTGTAAAGAGCTACATCTTACAGTTCTTCACGATTCCATCCAAGACACTGCCAGTGCTGTCCTTACCATCAGCCTCCCATCGACACGGGTTTACTTGGACAGACCGAACCGTACACCCAGAGTCATGCTGAAGGTTGTCAAGGTCCTCCTTCACAATGAACACCGCACAATGGAGGCACATGCTGTCCTTGACGATGGTTCAGAGAGAACACTCGTGCTGTTCCCAGTAGTGCAGGAGCTCAAACTTACCTGTACCCCAGAGTTACTTAATTTACAGACTATTCAGCAATATCACACAGAACTTGTAGGTTCGTCCGTGTCATTCGAGGTATCCTCTGTCACCAAACCCAATCAGAGGTTCACTATCCCTAATGCCTTCACTGCGACTGTGTTGAGTCTTGCGGAACATAATTATCCAGTGGCTGCGCTTCAACGAGCTTACCGTCATCTGAGAGATCTTCCTCTTCCCCCTGTTGACAGATTCAAGCCACTACTCCTCATTGGTTCTGACATGCCGCACCTCTTAATGCCGATACAGCCTGCATGCAGAGGACCAGATGGAGGTCCAATAGCCATCAGAACACAGCGGGGATGGTCTCTTCAGGGTCCCATGAGCCCCAAGCAGCCATCACGATATTATCAGCAGTGCCTTCATATCATCACCACTCCGATTCAGGATGATCTGATTCGGCATGTTGAACGTCTCTGGCAAGTCGACATCTTCCCATACAATGAGAAGATGGTTACCAGATCCAAGCAAGACAAAGACGCTCTCGCTATCCTGCAGAATGCCACAGCCAGTGTGAATGTAGGTGGCGTTCAACATTATTCCACACCATTGCTCCGACGCATGCCCATGACCACATTCCATACAGACAAGGGTGCTGTTCTTCCTAGTCTTCGAAGTACCGAGCGCAGATTAGCGCGAGATCCTGAATTAGCAAACGCCTACTGCAATGAAATCCGCAAGTTGGAATCTGCTGGATATGTAGCCAAGATAACAGCAGAAGCAGCAAACAATACCTCGGAGTCCTGGTTCATTCCACACCATTTAGTACAACACAATGGTAAGAACAGGATCGTCTTTAACTGTTCATTCCAATATCAGGGTCAGTCCTTGGACAGCCAGTAGCTTCCTGGTCCATTGCTGGGACCCTCTTTGTTAGGAGTGCTCCTGGGGGTTCCGACAACACACAGTAGCCGTGAGTGGGGATATAAAAGCTATGTTCCATCAGGTACGCTTGTTGCCCAGGGACAAGCCTGTGTTGCGGTTTCTTTGGAGGGACATGTGCAGAGACCAGGAACCTGAGATATACGAATGGCAGGTACTTCCGTTCGGAACTACATGCAGCCCGTGTTGCGCCATTTACGACCTCCAGCACAGCGCCCGGGACCACCAGAACGACCAGGTCAATCTGGTTAACATAGTTGAGAATTCATTCTATGTTGATAACTGCCTGCACAGCACTTCAAACTCTGACGAAGCTAAGGAGGTAGTTGATGGACTTCGTCAATTACTGTCTGAGGGAGGTTTTGACCTGAAACAGTGGCCCTGTAACGTACCTACTGTCATCGAACATCTTCCGGCCGAAGCCCGGTCTGCTAACAGTGAAATGTGGTTGACAAAAGCCAGTACCGACCTACAAGAACCAATTGTCTCAGTGATACTCTGGGCTATAAGTTGCGATCATCCGAGGACCTCGAACCTACCATGAGAAATGTGTATAAGACTTTGGCCAGTCAGTATGACCCGTTGGGTTATATAATCCCATTCACCACCAGGGCCAAGGTTCTCATCCAAGACCTCTGGAAGCAGAATTTGTGCTGGGATGATCCAATAACACCTCTACCACTAAGAGAGAAGTGGTTAACATGGATTCAAGAGATCCCTAATCTCCTCCAGCTGCAATTTCCTAGACCTTATGCCCCTGCCTGTGCTGATTACCCTAGTGCCATGCGGGAACTCCACATATTCTGTGACGCATCAGAAAGAGCCTACGGCTCAGTGGCCTATATGCGTACTTCTGATGAAAAGGGCCATGTCCATGTTGCCTTTGTTCTGGCCAGATCCCGAGTGGCTCCCAGAAAATGCCTCTCCATGCCCCGTTTGGAACTGAGCGCAGCCCTGACGGGCGCCCAGTTGGCTAAAGTGATCCAGACTGAGTTGCCTCATACTCTCCAAACAGTCACTCTCTGGTCTGACTCAACCACTGTGCTGAGCTGGCTCACCTCTGAGTCCTGTCGCTACAAGGTATTTGTAGGGACACGCATAGCGGAAATCCAGACCCTCACAGACACAGCTGACTGGCGGTACATTGATTCAGTTCACAACCCTGCTGACCATATCACAAGAGGCCTGACACTGATAGCCCAGATATCAGGACCCCACCAGTGGAGTTCAGGACCCGACTTCCTACTTCAACATTCTGACCAGTGGCCATCTACACCCGTCATTACAGTAGAATCGGAGATCAGTGAGTTGCAGAAAACGGCATTCATCGGCAATGTCAAAGTCGCCAATCCATTAACAGTAGACTCCGATCAATTTCACACATGGCTAGAGTTGATTGAGGCCACTGTCAGGTCCTTACACGGGGCGGCCGCTGCAGACAGTGACTCTTCACTGCAAGCTGATGACTATATTGAAGCAGAGAAACTTATCCTGGCCCAAGCTCAAAAGGAATCATTCCCACTAGAAGTCCAAGCTTTGAAGACTGGAAGGCCGATTCCATCTACCAGTCGTTTGGCATCCCTTGAACCCGAGTAGGATAAAGAGACAGGTCTTATCAGAGTAGGGGGGCGGTTACGTAGAGCTAGTGATCTTGACCTTGATAAGATTCACCCTATATTACTAGACCCTGTTCCTTCTACTACGAAGCTGCTAATCAAAGAGACGGACTGCCGACTTCTACATCCTGGTTCTGAAAGGGTGCTAGCAGAATTGCATCGCCAGTATTGGATACTTCGGGGCAGGGAAGCTGTCCGTAAGCATCAACGAAAATGCCAAGATTGTCAGTTTCGGAGAGCCAAGCCAGAAGTCCCTCAAATGACTGATCTACCCCCCTGCAGGGTGCAACTTCACCAACCGCCGTTCTATTGCACTGGAGTGGATTGTTTCGGTCCTCTTTCAGTCAAGATTGGTCGTCGCCATGAAAAAAGATGGGGTATTCTTTATAAGTGCATGACAACCAGATGTGTGCATCTAGATCTGTTGGAGCACCTCGACACGGATGCATTCTTGCTCTCTCTGCGTCGTTTTATAGCAAGACGAGGTAAGCCCATGGAATTGCTCTGCGACAACGGTACCAACTTTGTAGGAGGAGACCGAGAACTACGTGACACATTTGATGCCATGGGCCCCAAGCTTCAAGAGCTGCTTGCTCCACAGCAGATCAGATTCCACCACATTCCACCCAATGCTCCTCATTTTGGAGGAACAAAGTTCAATCTGTAAAGACTGCACTACGGGTCACTGCGTGAGCAAACGGTGGCAGAGCCAGTGCTTCGGACGTTGTTAGTGGAGGTTGAGGGTATCCTAAATGCCAAACCTCTTGGCTATGTATCTTCCGACGTAGCGGACGTGAACCCAGTGACTCCCAACCTACTACTTATGGGCCGTCGGGATGCCTCACTGCCTCAGGTTCTTTTCCACTCTACCAACCTGCTCGGTAGATGCAGATGGAGACATAGCCAGGTGTTGGCAGATCATTTTTGGACTGCCTTCATCCGAGACTACCTCCCAGGTTTACAGGATCGGCAGAAGTGGAGAAAGGATGGAAAGGAGCTAACGGTGGGCGAAGTGGTTCTCATTGTAGACTCCCAACTTCCCCGTGCGCTCTGGCCCGTGGGCATAGTGACGGAGACATTGGCTGGAACTGATGGGAAAGTTCGCACTGCTCGTGTCGGAGTTAATTGGAAATCCTACACTCGCCCAGTAGTTAGGTTGGTTCCGCTTCCTCCCTTTGAGGAAGATCCTTAGATACTGTAGACAGACTTTCTCTGTGTTTACAATTATCCTGTCAGATAATTGGGGGTGGCTGTGTACGAAAGCCTGTCCTCGGAACTAAGTTGTTTGTGGCACGGACTGATTACACAGGGACACACAGGAAGACAGTCTTGGAGAATGTTGATCACTGCACGCATATCTATGTTTGTATAATGCGTTTAAGCCTCAATGTAAGTACATATACATATGTATGTTTATTGTATGTATGTGATTGATGTCCTGCGATCGTTCTGCGGTTAACATCGGCGAGTTTAGAGTGTCGTAGCGGCCGTTATTTGCCGCGAGAGAAATGCGCTAATCAGTATTAGCATCGGCAGTATTCTAAACTGCATAACCAATGTGTTTACATTAGTAATGTACCATTGTACAATTTATCATGGCTATTCGTGTTGATAAAGCTGGTATTACTGTTAAGGAGGCAGACTTGAATGTTAATCATTGTTATTGCATTTGTTGATTATAATGCCAGTGTGTAAATAATTCTCAGAATGTGATTGTAATTATATTTCTTTATTGTTCCTTTAGACCATTAATACAGACATCATTGACAAAACATAACTGGTTCAGATGAACACCCAGAGACTGTTCAATAAATACATCTTTGTGAAGAATCTCTTCTCCGACTCCTGATTCTCTGACCGGAATCCCGTCCATATTTGACCGCCTCAATCAGCGTATTATCTGTTGTAGCACCTCTGCTATACCCTGTTTGTTTGAATCGTGAGAAGCGTCAAAGCTTACACTACTCCTACATCATACATGCATCAAGTGTTACTTTTTTGGCGTACTTTTTTGTTACTTTTATCAACTTGCGTAGGCCGTCTGCTAGTTATTTTAGTCGATAAAGGTTTAAATATGGATATTTTACTTACACGAACGCATCGCTTCACTTCAGAAGGCCTTTATTAACCCCCCAGAGCAGTGTGGAGGACTTTTATCATGATTGGATGCACTTTGATGGACTTCAAAAAATATATGGCCATTCACTGCCATTATAAAGCTTGGAAGAGCCAGGACATTTTTTTATTATAACTCCGATTGTATTCGTCTTAAAGAAGAAGAATGTCATATACACCTAGGATGACTTGAAGGTGAGTAAATCACGGGGTAAATAAAATTTTTGGGTGAACTATCCCTTAAAAGTACAAACAATTATTGTGATAAGCTAATAAAGCAGTGGTACCTATTATTTATACGTGTCCTGGACAGCCTCCTATGAGCTGAGCATGGAGGAGCTGACGGCCGATGGAGAAACCGCTCTGACTCTGGCTTCTCAAGCGGGACGTGTGGAGAACGTGAAGGTTCTTCTCCAACACGGAGCATCTCCACACAACATGAACAGCAAAAATGAGACTCCACTTCTCCTGGGTAACAACAAAATAACACAAAAGAGACATCAAATAAGTCTTGCTCTCTAACAAGCAATTAAGCAGATATAATTTTAGACTACATTAATTAAAAATCAATTTCACTTTAACAAGTGAAGAAATGAAAGAATTTTAAATTTCACCCCAAATCCAAACAACAGCAAAATTGGCATTAACAAAATAGTTTTTTTTTCAGGATCTTTACTATTTTTTGCATTGTAAACATTATTTTCATGACAAATAATCCCCTTTTCTTAAATGTAATGCGATTTCCCAATGTAATAAAGTGATTTATCCATCTATCAATCTAGTATCTATCTATCTAACTATTATCTGTCTGTTTGTCTGTCTGTCTGTCTAGTAGACTACTGAGAATTGAGATAAATGTTTATCTCGAAAATAATGTCACTGCAAAAAAAGTTCCTTAATCATTAAATATAATGGAACTTTATAACATATCAATAATATGATAAGATACACTAGTCTTCACATTAGTCACACTGGCTTGTGCAAGAAGGTGTACTGTGGATTTGTGCAAGAATATTGAAAACGTGTCATAACGTGGCTGTTCCTGCTTATGTATTAGTTACTGCTTATGGATCATAATCCCAAGTTTCACTTTGCAGCCGTAAGGTCAAACTCTTATGAGATGATTCATGCACTCATAACGGGAGGTGCCTTCGTGGAGCAGGTGTGTTTGAAGAAGTGGACGGTTATGCATGAGGCAGCGAAGGTGGGCGGCGAGGACGTCCTGATGCTGTTGCTGAGACACGGGGGGAAGGTGATGGGACGGGACGGGCACGGGGTCACACCACTGGGCATCGCTGCAGAGTACGGGCATCCCCAAATACTGGCAATCCTGATCGAACATGGTGAGTCTGATCACGAATCAACTCTACATCCGTCCCTGAAGTGGTAGGCTTACTAAAATGATAAAGAGCATTAATTAATTAGACTTAAAGTTGACTTACAGCTGATTCAACAAGTTAATCATCATCCAGTGAATTATCATTTCATTGGTGTGCAAACCAATCAATATTGTTGCCTCACTTAGTAAATTAGTTTAAGTAATAGCTAAAAAAATCTGTAAAATTTGGTTCACTATATTGTAGATATTCAATGCATGAGTGAACTGTCCGAATGAATCTTTTTCCAAAATGAATCACTCTCGTTTAGTTCAAAAGAGTGATTCATTCACAAATCAGGTATAGCTAATTCTGGTTCCAAACAGCAGACAGAAAACATACATGACATGATTGCTGAAAATATTATTTTATCAGTAATATTTTAGTAAAAAGGGTTTCACAATGTATAAAACAGTGGGTTACACTTTATTTTACAGTACGTGTACTTACAGTAGTTATATTGTAGTTACATCAGAATGTACTGGTAATATAAGGTTAGATTAAGATGTAGGTTCAGGGTTAGTACCTAATTATGACCAAGTTATTATAAATGATATAATAAGTACATGTACACGTGGAACAGGACTGTAATATAAAGTGCAGTTACACTTTATTTTACAGTGTCCTTGTTACATATACTTACCATAGTAATAACAGTAAATTATGCATAATTATATACAACTAACCCTTTAACCAAATCCTAATCCTAACCTATAAGTACATGTTTTTAATTAATATTACTCAGTACTTAAATATATAATTACACTGTAACAATGACACCTTAAAATAAAGTGTAACCTAAAGTGCTACCTAGTTAAACAATATGTTTTTTGCAGTGATAATATCTCTTATCATGCAGACTGAGACAATAATAAGGCATTTGCAGATTGATTCCCACTAAAATGAATGCCTTTGCTTTCTCCTCCAGGGGGCGACGCCACCGCACAAGCTTCAAACGGAGACAGTGTGTTATATGACGCTGCAGGCTCTGGGAACCTGGACTGCATTAATCTGCTCTTACAACACGGTGCCAGTCCTAATGTAGCCAGTCTTTGCTCTCAACTGCCAATTCACCGTGCAGCCTATGAAGGGCACTACCTGTGAGAGCATGTCGAATCAATCTCACAAACTTCCACATGTCTGCCATGATAAAAACATTGTTTGTGTGCGTGTGTCTCCAGGGTTTGAAATTAACTTTTTCACTCACCGGCCAATTTGGTTATTGGCCATTCAGAAGTTCTACTAGCCAAAAAGAAAAAAAAGAAAGAAAAAAGATATACACCAGATTAACTATGTCACAGCTTTATATATATATATTTTTTTTTTTTCAATACAATTTGGATTTCATACATTCATTTCTTATTCAAACAAAATCATCCAGCCATCCCCTCCCTCCCTCTTTCATCCTCATCACCAAAAAAATGTGTTTTAGGTGGACAGATCAATACAGTACAAAGAACATAAAAAAAATGTAGGATGTTGGAAAATAACATTGTCTGTTAACCAAATGCTTTTTAATCTTCGCTATTGCTTCATTGCAAATGAACAAACACACTGTTATTTGTGACGTATGTTCAAGTAAGCCAGACATGCACAGATTCTGCGCAATACTCTGCATTTAATATATCAGGATGACCCAAGAGTTGAGTATTTGCGCTAAATCTGCACAGATTTGGCTGACGCAAACCTTCCCAGCAAAGTGAATAACATTATAAAGTAACACACCAAATTGGCTAGTGATTTGACAGCGTTACCCGCAGTTGGCGTGTGTTAATTTTCAACCCTGTGTGTCTCTTTAAACTGACAGGGCTTTGAGGACCTTCATTCCCATCACCACTAACAGGGCCATTCGTCTGTCTGGCATGAGTCCGGTTCATTCGGCAGCGGACGGAGGCCACGCTGACTGTCTCGAGCTGCTCATCGAAAAAGACTTTGACGTCAACTCAATCTTAGGCTGCCATATTTCAGAAAACTACGGTGACATGAGGAAAACCCCTCTGTACTTCGCCATCAGTAATGGAGACGTCACCTGCACTGAGATGCTTCTGAAAGCAGGAGCCAAACCGGACCTGGACCCTCTGCGAAGCCTCCTGGTGGCGGTCAGAGCTGGGAAACACGAGTTGGTGCGACTCCTTCTCGCTTACGGAGCGAATGTCAACTGCGTCTTCTCTGTCGTCAGTGACACTGTATTTCCCACGGCCCTACAATACTGCCTCAAAGATGAAATGATGCTGCGTCTGCTCCTCAACAATGGTTACAATGCAGAAAGCTGCTTTGAGTGTCATCATGACAGCCCTGTAATGACATACACATGGAGAGAGTTTCACAGCCAGTCATACCAAATCAAGAGGGTAACAAACAAAGTGACCGTAAGCATCATATTTGGGGGCTAGAAAGCAATGGAGTGGATTCACTAAACAATTGCACCACTTATGCATGCTTCAAAACCTGCGTCTTATTCACTAACCACCTGAAAACCAGCGTATCAAAACGCTACCTGTGCTGGAAAAGGCATTGAAAAAAAAACCCCTCATATCTGCGTAAATTAGGTTTATTATGGAATGCATTGCTGGAATAAATTTTCCGCTGTTACTTAAAAGAAAAAATGATGCATTTTATTTTGATCAATGCAAAAATAGGTAGCAATTAATTCTTAGGGTGTGTTTACACTTGTTTCATTTAAATAAGTGTGAATGCTGCCATTGAACTCTGGTGCACCAAACAAGCGGACCGAGACCGCACCACTTCCAAATGAACTCTGGTGCGGTTTGACTGAAATATGAACGCAAGACGGACCAAACACATGTAAACGAACCAAAAACAGGACATGATGTCACAAGATGCGACCCTAAATAGAGGGCCTAAGTCCCTCCCCTTCTGGGGGACCACGGGACCTTATTTCGGAAAAATATTGTATGGTAGTCAATGGCGAGAGACAACAAATATTTGGATCCCGTTTGAATTGTGCCCTGAATTACACATATGATGTTTGTCACATATGATACATTTTAAAGTCAAGAAAGTTGCAGTTTGATGTAAAACTGTTGAGGTATAAGACTGAAAATACATAATTACAAAGACTACAAGCCCAAAAGGCGCGCATGTGACGTCATACCTTTTCTCTCAATGAATGAAGCTAACTTTACTGAAGCTAACGTCTGTCATGTTTTCTATAGTCTAACGTTATAATCGTAACGTTACGCTGTCATGCCTGTGTGTTTTGTACCAGACTGCACACACATGAGCTTTGTGACTTACATAGTGCGAGACGAGAGATATAGTTCATTGAGCGATTTTCACATAAAACTAAATGTTACTCTTCTGTTTTATGACAAACTGCGACTTTCTTGACTTTCATGATTATCTTTTAAATTGACAAACATCATATGTGTAATTCAGGGCACAGATCAGACGGAATAAAAAGATAAGTTGTCTCTTGCCATTGACTACCATACATATTTTTTCCGAAATTAGTTCCCATGAGCCGGAAGCAGATGGGAGGGACTTAGGCTCTCTATAGAAAAGAATGTACAAGCAAACATGTTTTTCCTCGTCATAGTCGTGATGTCTCCCATCACAGTTCAGTACAGGCAAATGAACCGAAATAAGTGTGAACACACACTTAGTGAAGTCATATCAAGAGCATTCGGAACAAAGTGACCGTAAACATCAATTTTGGGGGTCTAGAAACCAATGGTCTGGATTCACTAAACAATAGCGCTACTTCAGTGCATGTGCATTATTGCATCTTATTGTGAACACTGTAACAATGCAGCAAGAGGTTGCAATTCACCCTGAGTGAATTCCCCTAAATATTCAATTTCTGTATTTACATCTGCCCTAATTATGCACTCTGTCCTGTGTTTTCAAGTTTTGCGAGTTCATTAGCGTGTCGTGGATGGCTCACTTGGCTGGGAAGGTCGTGCAAACACTCCTGGATTACGTGAATCACGTGCACATCTGCTCTAAACTGCAATGCATTCTGGAGAAACAGGAGGAGTGGCCCAACATCTGTGACTTCCTCAGTAAGACACTTCTGTTCACCATTCATGTCGTTCCAAACCTGTATGAAACAAAAGATAAATATTTCTTAATATCTGTTTGGTGCTAGGGAACCCACAGCCTCTGAAACACCAGGCCAGGTTGGTTATCAGGAGACATATGACACTGAGAAGACTGAATGACCCAGAGTTCATGAGCACCGTTACTTTCCCCCCGAGACTGAAGAACTTCCTGCTCTACAAAGAATATGATTTCTATGGGCGAATGGATGAACACTAGATATATATCTATATGCATTTATTACAATTTGTTTGTTTCAAAACAATATCATTGTGATTGTATCATGCTCACAAAAGACGAGAGCATGTGCAGGTCAAATTTCAACCTGAAACCATAATAATAAATAAATAAAGTAATAAAAATGTGTTTGATTTTTCATTAAAATGTTTTTTTTTTAATGGTAATACTCCTAATTATAGGCATAATTTATTTTATGCAAACATGCACCTTTGTTTTTGATTTTCGAGTGAAATCTTGACCTGGACATGATTTACTCTAAACAGTCAGCATAGAGTAAATATGTGCTATGTTAAATACATCACTTACTCTGGAAACACGTTTGACGGTAAATGACATTGGATTTACCTCTAAATTGCTACCACATGCTAAAAATTGCATTATTTTTCTTAAACCATAAGAATTTGGCATACATTTCAAATTTCATCAACATTCATACTGGCCCTAATCCAAAAACACTGAGGATTTCACGGAAGCTGTTGTTGCTAGAGATCCTTGTTATCGTAGCAACAACATTCCTGCACTGTCAACGCCAGTCGGCGGCTCCAGAGATGCAGCAGGCATGGTGTTCATGCCATAAACACAGATCTAGCCTTTCGATGATGTTCAGATCCTATGGGACAACAAACAGCTTATATGAGCGCTCACACTCAGTCCAAATCTGATCATTACACGCACACAGGGCTTATGGCCTTCAACATCCATTCAAATCAATGCACAATGTCACTTTGCATCGTTAATATGGGAATTTGTTTTTTTCTGTTTTAAGCTTAAGGAAGAGTATGCCTTTATGCATATATTTATTATGTTAATGTAACTTAATATTCTACTTTATTCCATACTATCCACTTTCTGCTGTATTGTTGAAATTTCTCACTTGTGAGACAAATAAAGGCTGATCTAATCTAATCTAATATCTACATCTTATTAACCTTTAGCATCTTTCCAGATTCACTACTTTTTAGGCAAGCTGAGGATTTAATAGTATGACGTATGCTTTAGTGAATGCAATAATAAAGCAAATTTTTAATCCTGATTATGACATCAAAAGCGAGACAAACCCAGCAAAAGACTAAGAGAGAAGAGGATTTTTTAAATCCTCACAATGGTTCATGCCAAGCTGATAACAGTTCTTGGGGTAATCTGCCCTTCACTATTAGCCTGTGACGTGTTACTTTATCTTGATGTATTTCTGGCACATGTGAAAAAGGTAAAAACACTTAGAGAGTATTCTGGGTGGTCCAATTCAAAACTGAGGATGTCAACAACACAAAAATGGTACCTTAAAATTGAGCATAATTAGGCCTCTTAAACAGTAAATGAGATTTCATTTAACGCACCAATAAAGAGAACCATTCAGAATAGGTTTTACTCATTTATGTTGTTCAAATTCAAGTACGCTGGTAAAAACAACATGCTAACATAAGGACATTGCCATTTCTATCTAAGCCATCTCCTCAGAGTCTGTCTGCTTATTTTGGACATGAACAATGCAGTCAGCATTTACCGACAGGCCTCGCTGTGGCCATGTTGTGAGCTCACATGCTTTTTCCAGCTCTGTCGGATTGACTCCTGCCTCCCAAAAAAGCAACGACATCATGGGCTGGGGCTTTGTTTAAGACCCCTCCAGCTGCCCACCACAGTAGACGAGCGCTCACTCTCAGTTGCACCACTCATACCATCCCAGATCCCAGACCACTCGAAAGATCTGATGTACCAATACTGAGACAAAACCAGACTTTAAACAGACTACCAAGAGGCCATGAGTACATTTGGCTACCGACGGGAACTGAGTAAGTACGAGGATTTGGATGAAGATGAGTTGTTGGCCTCGTTGACTGCTGAGGAACTACAGGAGCTGGAGAAGGAGTTGGCTGATATTGACCCAGATGACAATCTTCCCATCGGACTGCGACAGAGAGATCAGACAGCTAAGACTCCCACTGGAACATTCAGCAGGGAAGCGCTGATGAAATACTGGGAAAATGAGACACGAAAACTGTTGGAGGAGGAGAGGATCAGTTCCACAAGCCCTAGACAGGTCAGTGATACACAACCTCAAACACTTTTTTACGGTCTATGCTCAAACACTAATAGGGGTACAACAGCTTGTCATCCTCAAAAGGTACACATTTTTTCCTTATTTATCCCTAAAGGGTACATTTTGGTGCCTTAGTGTAATAATATGCACCCTTAAGGTAGTAAAATGTACTATATTATGGGGGTGTAACAGTTCACAGAAGTCATGGTTCGGTAGGTACCTCGGTTTTGAGGTCACGGTTCAATACGAGTTATGATACATTTAGATTGATGCATGGTAAAATGCAGTGGCTGTTTTCTTATTGGTTCGATTAACATACACCAATGCTACAATTTTCAGTATATCAATCATCTGTTAACATTTGTTAACAAAGTATTCATTACTTCAAAGAACTCATTGTTTCTGCCTTAAATTAATACATTTTTAGCTAATGTGATTTGTATGTGTACATTTCTGAAATGCATAGCTAAAACAGTTACCTCTGATAAAAGATCACTCTAAATATTAATGTGGACTCTTTTCTATAAAGCTGCTTTGACACGATGTGTATTGTGTAAATCACTATACAGATAAATGTGAATTGAATTGAATTAACGTTTGATTAGCCTATGATGATTAGCCTATTTTTTGCGCGTAAGAGTTTATTAACATGCAGTGACAATGGCGGATGGACAATATTACACTTTTTCAAGAAGTCATGGAAAGATAAGCGAGAAGGAAAAAAGTGCCATCTACATCTACAAAAGAGCCTACTTCCAACCATTTCCAAGACACACATATTTCATCACTGGACTGTAGTGAGACTTCGGCACAATACCAAATGATTTTGTCTCATTATAACAGCAGAACCAACTTAAAATACTCCATCATAAGAGTAAAAACATCATTCAAAACTGTAAAAGGTCTGTTTTTAATTTGTGTACACTCACAACAAAAACAAAACATTATACTTTTATAAAATAAAGAAAACAAACAGGATGCCGCCTTCTGCAGTCTCGGTTTCCTTTCCATGAAATTTTGTGGAGCGCGTCACAAAAATGAATCGAAACTTAGCGTATAAGGCTACTAGCAAGCTCTTGTGTGGCATTTGAACTCTTTGTTTTGGGTTAATGGATAGTCTCTTCTTCTGCTCTTTTCTTCCTGTTGTGGCAGTTAGCAAACAGTGTTGCATTACCGCATGCACCCTCCTCAGGATTGTAGTGTGGATCACCCGTGACTGACTATTCGGCGTCTGACTGTATGCACTGAACCGTGACGTCCGTACGAATACATGTACCATTACACCCCTACAATATTATGGTACTACTAGAACCCTAACCTTTACCCTTTAGGGGTAAATAAAGTAGTATACAAAGTGAGAAGACTAACCCTTGTATCCCTAATTTGAGCATTTTTGCACGAGTGTTGGGTTAAAACCAAAGTTTGTTATATTCAGGGATTTTGATTTTAATTGTTGAATAGCAGTTAACATTTGGCAAAGATTTGATAAAATATCCAAAAAGATTTACTTACCTTTATAATCCGGTAAAATAAATGATTTAAAAGGGGAAGAGACACCATTGGTCTGGGACTCGAGTTCTCATAATAGGACCAATGCTTTTCTAAAAATTACTTTTTCAATTCCAGAAAGACGAAGACGGCAGAGAAGAGGAAGAAGGTTTAACTGAGAGTGACACTGAAGAATCTGGGGATGAAAAAGACGAAGTTGAAGAAAATGAGAAAGATGCACAGAAATATGGGGATGATGAAGAGGAACAGGAAGAAGAGGAAAGTGAACCGGATGAGCCAGTGACAGAAGAAGAGGTGGAGGTGGAAGAAGAAGAAGAGGAGGGGGTGGTGGAAGAAGAAGAAGAAGAAGAAAATGAAGACAGCAGTCCTAAAATAGCACAGTCACTAGATTGCACTACACAACCACAGCAGTGTTGGTCATCCAATGGTCAGTCTGAAAGAAGACATTCTCCACTGATAGGTGAAACAAAAGACCAAGTTCAGGAGCCAAGTCGCATGTCAGGAAATCCCACTGTGGTGGACGAGGTTCTGGAAAAGATCCTCAACAATGACCCAGATACCACCGAAGTCAACCTCAACAACATTGACAATATCTCCCAAGACACTCTTATCCGATTTGCAGAGGCCTTGCGATCTAACACACACGTACGTTTCTTTAGTCTTGCCAACACACACGCAGATGACCAAGTGGCTATCGCCATTGCCAAGATGCTGAGAGAAAACAGCAGCATCACGAATCTAAACATTGAATCCAACTTTATTACAGGGAAGGGTGTCATGGCACTAGTGCAAGCCCTCACCCGAAACAGTAAACTTACAGAAATGCGTTTTCACAACCAACGGCACATTTGTGGAGGTCAGGTGGAAATGGAGATTGTGAAGTTACTGAGGGAGAATACCACTCTGTTAAAGTTGGGATACCAGTTCGATCTTCCAGGCCCTCGTATAAGCATGACGACCATTCTCACCCGCAACCAAGACTTCCAAAGACAGAAGAGAATGCAGGAGATGCGTCAACAGCAAGGAGATGCAGCGACTCCCACAAACCCAAGAACGGTTGCGCTTCAGAAGAGCACAGCCAACTCTTCTCCTTACGGCTCTCCTCGAAGTTCACCATGGTCATCTCCAAAGCTACCACACATTGACATGGCAAAGAAGAACGCTCCTCCACCACCACCTCCTCCTCCTCCTCCACCACCTCAACCCAAAGCCTCCATCCCAGAAAAGAAATCTCCCTCCAGAATGATCGCAGAGGTCATCAAACAGCAAGAGAAGACCTCCAAGAAGCAGCAGCATGGGCCCACCAAATCCAAATCCAAAAAGGGCAAAAATGGCACTGCAAAGCAAATAGAGACTAACAGCATATTAAAGGAACTGAAGAACGCACTGAGACCCATCAATGACAGAGAGAGCTCCAGACCGTCCACACCTCTACGCTGCGCTCACGATCAACTCATGGACGCCATCAAAGGAAGTAGCATAAAAAATCTCAGAAGGGTGAGTATCTCCCAAAACACAGTAAGCTTTCTTGTTGTCTTCTTAGGCAGCATCTGAGCTGAAAGGGAACATCAGATGACTTATTTGTGAAACTATACAGGCAGAAATGCCAAATACAAAGGTCTTATTTAAGAAAGTACTCCCTTTTAGCCCAAATAACTCTTGAGAGCATATCATTGTTGCTAGCCACACCTGCTTTGTAACATGGCTGTAACTGAACATTGGGGGGGGGGGGGACCAACGTTTTTTATTTATTTATTTAAAGGAATTAAATAAGGTTACAATTTATTTTAAGGAGTAATATTAATTACCAACATGTACTTGGTTTAGGGTTAGTTACTTGTAATTATGTATAATTTATTGAGGTGTAACGATACCCTCGTGTCACGATTCAATACATATAACAATACTGAACTCACGATATTATTGCAATACTTTAAGACGTATGATAAAAGGTTATTAAAAAAATGTACTGTTGATTTGAAAGCTAAATTTGGTGTTGCATTTGTCATTTCCGCAAATTCAGGGTTTACTGTATATTAAATTACAAATATAATTACAATTTTTTTACATGGCATAGAAAAAAACATGAAATTGCCTATTTTGTATATTATTTTTTGTAATCAGTATTTATAAATGTGCATGAAATTCCCTATTTTGTATATAATTTTTTTGTAATCAGTATTTATAAAAGTGCATCAAATTGGAAAAAGGTATTTAAATATATTACATTTTTAATAAAAATTACTAAAGAAAAATTTATAAAATAAACGTTATTGTAACGTTGTGGTAAGGACACTTTTTAAGAAGATGACCCGAAAAACATAAAAAAATAAACATGTTCCAGATTAAAATCTTGACGACTACATTCTATTTTGTGTAAATTTGTATATGTATTACAGACTGTGATGGTTAAAACTTAAATTCATAGAGGTTGATTTTTTTAAAATTGGGATAGGCCTAGTCAAAAGTGCCCGTAGTTGCAGAAACACCCAAGAATAAATGTGATGAAATGAACAAAATGGCAGAGAACAAAACTCTGTTCATGCGGCAGTGGAAAACTCGGTGTTATCCTCAGACAAGCATCCTGACCCCACAAATTCCTCACACTTAGTGCTGCTATGAATAGAAACCATTTTACCCGTCTCGATAAGAAGGCAGATGCCTTGGTGCTGTGGAAAATTAAAACTGGTTTAATTTAGTAGACAGTAGAATGAAAAAGTGATTTTACTATAATTATATAAATATTTTAAAACACATTTTTCTTAAATGTATACAGGCATGTGTGTGTATTTATATATACAAAATGATTATATACACATACTATCTAAACACAAACTTTTATTTTGGATGCAATTAATCGTTGCCCAGCACTAAATATAATAAAAATAGGTCATGATAATGTAATTGTGCTGCTGTGAACAACTTTGGATGGATCTGACCTTTTGATTCTCGGCAGGTGGAGGTTCCTCAGTATCTTCTGTAACCACCAGGCTGGAAGACCGAACACGACAGCAGGTTTAAAGACACTGTGTGCTTTTCTGTTTAATGTTTAAAATAACAGGGTTTTTTGTATTGAGAATGACCTTGATATTTGCACTGTATTCATTTTTTTAATCACTTTTAGTCATTGAGGCAGTTTATGCTGTTGTTGTGATTGTACTTTCTTGTTCTTAAATGAAAAAAATCGACTTTGCCTTGTTAATGATTTTTAACATGATTCATGTCTGTATAAATGTACATATCTGACTTGATTTAAAGGATTAAAAATCATCAATTCAATAATTGACTAAAATAATAAGAGCATTGTTATTTATGCTACTTCGCAGAACAGTTGCAAAGGTCAGAAGACTAGCCTTCAGCAAGCAAACGCAGGGCCAACATTTCTTTGCTGGAATGGGAGAGTATTGGTTGTATGAATATCACAGTCTCTTAATCCGGACCTTGTATGTTTGTGTATTTTGGAAAAGTTCCCGGGGACTAAATCCACTCCGCAGCTGTTCACCGTGAACAGGGAAATGTTTTTAGCAGCAGTGAAGGAACTTATCTGAAAGACATACTTTCCCACAGAAGAATCGTTAAAGGATTAGTTCACCCAAAAAGAAAATCCTGTCATTATTACTTACCCTAATGTCCTTCCAAACCTGTCAAGTTTAGAAGCATCAGTGGTAGTTGCGTAAACTGTCAATGGAGGGACACAAACCTCTCAGATGTAATCAAAAAGATCTTAATTTGAGTTTGAAAATGAACGAAAGTTTTACGGGTTTGGAACGACATGGGAATGAGAAATTTCATTTTTGGGCGAACAATCACTGTAATCAACTACTAACATCATTTCCATGCCGTAACGGTCACTTTGTGTTTTATGGCAATCTGAGTTCAAATGAGAACTGCGCATGTGCGTAGAGTGTCCGTTAGTATTTGACAAGTGAGGAAAGGAGATAACCGCTCTGCCGACTCTTTGTATTCTTTATTTTATTTCCTTTTATATTGTGACCAGAGTTGGATGTTTGTTTGTATACTTTTACTCACTCGATCCCCATGTATGCGGACGAGTGCGAAGTTTAAGTACTTTTATTAAACGCGGGGAAAATACGCCACCTCTCGTCTCTCGTGCATCTCTTCCTCCGACTCCTATTGGTTTTCTCTGGGCAACATCCTAACTTTTGCGTGACAATGCATATCCCAGCATGCAACAGACATTTAAAGCAAGGCGAACTTCTGATGATATGAGATCATAGGGGAAAAATAAAAGCTGCTGAACAGGTTATGAAGGAAGCACAGAAAATATTAAAACAATTTCACTCCAGTTTTGTTTGCTTAGAGAACATTCTAGCTTTAAAGAATTTGCAGGTAAAACTTACCTGAACGGCCATTTGCACAAGCTAAAACCCTGTAAAACAATACAATTTTGTATGACAGAAATCATTCAGTTGATTTCTTATTCTTAAATGTCTTCCAAATAACTTTAGCGCTCTAAAAATAGAACAAAACAAGATGTCATAGGCAATCAGCTGGCTGGCTAAACTCCAGAAATACCTTATCAGGCTGTGGGTTTAAACAAACAATGTTCCAGTATTTTGTGACTTAAATTCACTCAATCAAGGAATTTTTTTCAATCACTTACTTGGAAACTGGATTTAATGTTTTAGGTCACATTTACTGTATATGTGAATTGAATAAAAACCACCAAATACATGAAGGTTCTGTAAATAATAACATTTATTTAAGTGTACAATTTTTAATAATTCTTTTTCAACCTCATTTCAAAGGTTTCAAGTCTCGATGCAAAGCAACCCTGGTTGAACGAAGGATAAAAACCGGAAAAGATATTTTTAATTGCTCTATAACACTGTTAAAAACAGTGTAACTATGTGATACGAGCCACTGCGGGCCGTCAAGCGAGCCAGAGCCTCTCTTTGAATTAGTACAGAATCACAGTGCGTTATTAATAAAACATGAGAACTGTCCGATTCAGGTGTTCGTTTTTTTAAATGGCACACATGAACATTAAATTTCAACATGAACCGTATCTGACCAACAGGAAAGAAAAAACACATGCCTGTGAGATTTGTTGTAATGCCAGTAAAATGCAAACTAGCATATGCAAATAGGATATTTTATAATAACTGTAGTGTTTCTCACATCTAATGTTAAGGAGAGTCCTGACATAGTAGCTATAGCACACAATGTGTAAACATATCCGCCGTATTGCGCTGTATCCCCACAATTAATGTTTTTCACTTTTTTTTAATCGTGCAAAAATATAAACCGACTCAAACTCTGAGCAAATTTACAAATAAGCAACAGGGCTAAATATGCTTTTTTTTTGTTAAGAAAATAATAGTGCTAAACTACGTTCTGAATAAGAAAAGGTAAGGTACATAAGAGAGAAGTATGAAAATAGTGTTCTTGCTTCACAATATCAACATTAAAGTCTCATTCATCTTGTTTCTTAGAGTCGACCTCCCTTTCAATGAAAGAAGAAAAAACAAAAAACTAAATGTTCAACTTTACAAATCAAGAAACTTGATGTAAAATTGCACGTTAATCCAGGAGGGGAAACCTTTACATGAGATACATGACAAACCTTTACAGATTAAATGAGGTATTGCACAGACAAAAAAAAAAAATCAAAAAAAAAAAAAAATCAAAAAAAAAAAAAAAGTACAGCACATTCGTCATCCATTTACATTACAATTTGATAAGATTTATAAAGACAAGAGCAATGTAGTGTCTTGATTGTTTTGGTCAGCCCTGGTCATCAGTCATCCCACTCATCGTCATCTTCAAAATCTTCTTCGTCATCATCATCCTCATCTTCATCTACAAAACCATGGATTAAATGTTAAGTTTTCTAGTGTAACACAATGCTGAATGAGTCTGACTGTAATGGTCATAAACCTCAGTCCCACACACACACACACACACACACACACACCTGAAGAGTGGATTGCTTTGCTCCTCTTCTGCATGACCTCCATCAGAGCGCCCACGATCCCAGCGGACGAGGCCGGAGACGAATCGATAGCGTCCGGTACCTGTAAGTCACATGATCACAATGTTTTTGTTCACCGGCATGCCATGCAGTTGTGATAAATGACTGGTGCAAAAAAACTAAAAACCCACACACCTAAAAACTAAAAAAAAAAAAGGACTGTGGAAATACAAATCGCTGATTAATTGATGAAATAGAACTAGTAGTCCATAAATCAATAAGACGACAAAGTTTTAATAGATGCAACAAGCAGAATTGCTAAAATAACAATCATTTATAAATGTAAGGAATCCAACAGAGAACATGAACCGTTCATTTTGATTAAAATTTACTTTTTTAAATTTTATTAATTTTGTGTTTTTCCACAAATAATTTATGGCCTGGAAAACTTCCCAATATTATATAACTAGCATCTGCATAATTTGCATTACTGTCGTTCAAAAGCTTGTGCTTGGAAGATTTTTTTAATGCTTTTGAAAAAAAGTCTCTCATGCTCATCAAGGCAGCATTTATGTAAAAACAGTAATAATGTGAAATATTATTACAATTTAGAGAAACGGTTTTCTGTGAATATATTGTAAATTGGTAATTTATTCCTGTGATCAAAGCTGAATTTTCAGCATCATTACTCCAGTCTAAAGTATCCCATGATCCTTCAGAAATCATTCTAAAGCCCCTTTCACACAGCGCGTTGATCCCGGGAAATTGCCAGAACACCTTCTGTGTGAACGCAAACACGACCCGGGATTGATGCAGTGTTGGGGATCTAGTAACATTGCCGGGATCAGTCCCGGAACGCGCGCTGTGTGAACAAAAGCCGTAACCAATGCCGTGTCGTAATGATGACGCTGAAGTGAAAGCAGGATAGTGAAACGCTACGTAATGCGCTAGTTTATGATCGAATCAGAGAAGAAAATGCACAAGCGTGTCTCTCTGGAGAAACCATCGCAGCTCGTAAGCAAACTATAGACGCTGCTGAGACATTACATGTCACGTGTCTTTAGGGGATCATCATCAGTGTTGAAACTGATTAACTCTCAGGATTCTTTTATGAACAGTATTTTTTGAAATTAAAATAATTGTAATGCTATAAAAGATTTCACAGTCACTTGATTCATTTAATGCATCCTTACTGAATAGAAATCTTTGCCGCTCTACTCACATTTTTAAGGTGAATGCCAACTCGTATTTGGTCTAAGAGAGCGCCACGGCCTCCACTGGACACGGCCGGCTTGCTGTTCGGCTCCACCTTCTTCAGCTGCGCCCCTCCTCGAATCTGGTCCAGGAGTGCAGATTTCCCTCCAGGCAGATCCCCTGAATTAACCTCCGTTAGTGGAGGAGGCGTGGGGGGAGGCGGTCCCGGAGGGGGAGGAGGAGGAGGAGGAGGAGGCGGAGCTCCACCCGCTGAAGATGATGGAGGAGGGGCCGGTGGAGACAGGGAGGCAGGTTGGGGAGGTGGAGGTGGTGGAGGAGCTGACCCGTGACCTCTGCTGGGGGGGGGAGGAGGAGGTGCACCTATGCCAGGCCGGAAGGGTGGAGGAGGGGGTGGAGCTGAGGTGGGTGCTCTGGATGGTGGCGGTGGAGGTGGAGCTCCTCGACCTCTGGAGGGAGGAGGGGGGGGAGGAGGGCCAGAGTTATGGGGGGGTGGAGGAGGTGGAGGTCCTCCTCTGGATGGTGGAGGTGGAGGTGCTGGAGGAAGAGAACACAACAATACGTTACGGTAAATGTTAATATATATACACCTGTAAGTTGCGAGCAACAAACATGGATTAATGTGAAAAAATTCCCAAAACGGGTCAAGAGGATGATGCTATTAAGGTGGTGTTAAGCATGCTGCAGTTAAGAGCTGTTGATTATGGTTGCCGAGCAACACAGCAACTTGCAATCACAGAATTTAGAATCTAGGATTAGAATTTTAGAAGGTTTTTAAATTTAAACATCTAATGATGAGGATAATTTATATGTAATGAATGATGTCAAAAACATGTCAAGATGATGATGCTATTAAGGTGGTGTTATTAAGCATGCTGCAATTCAACCTTCGCAGGGAGTTTGATTGACAGGCGATCGGACAATCATAATCGCAGAATCCACCTCAGGAGAGTTAGTAGAATAACGGCAGAGGATTTCAACTTGAGAATTTGAAAAACGGTGTACATTGACGTCTTTCCGCGGTTAAAACAACATTCCTTCTGATGTTCATTCATGTTTATTTGATGCTATAAATTAACTATAAGGAACAGATGATCGGTTCACGAGCAGCTTTAACTGAGGCTCTACAGCGGCCTGTCACCACACATAAAAAAAAAAAAAAAAAAAAAATCATTTCATATCAAAAGTAAGCTGGTCGTCCTGTCTGTCAGGGCGTTGTCAGTGTCATCTTTGCTCCGCGATGTATTTTTAACTGCGTGAGAACATGCTGTGGCGTAAGAGCGGCGGGGCTTGTCGGACATAGCAACAGTAACTAAAGGGGGCGGGTCTTTGCGAACGGTTAATTAAGAGCTGTTGTTTACAGTTGCCGAGCAACACAGCAACTTACAATCACAGAATCTAGAATTAAGAAGGTTTTTAAAATTTAAACATCAAATAATGTGATTATTTATATGCATTGCATTTTTTTTAATCTTCTGGTTTCCTTCCAAAATTTGGCAGTCATGCATAGCTATTAAACAGATGAACCGTTCTTGTGTTGCATAAAGCAAATTTTAAAGATTTTTAAAAATGTTGAGTCTCATGTTCACCAGGGCTGCATTTATTGGTTTGAAAATACAGTATAAAGAGTAAAAATGTGAAATATTAATACAATTTAGAATAGCTGTTTATGAGAATATTGTAAACTGTAATTTGCTCCTGTGATCAAAGCAGATATTTCAGTATCATTACTCCAGTCTTCAGTGTCACATGATCCAATGATCAGCCAAGAAAACTTTATGAATAAGATTTTCAGGATTCTTTGATGAAGTAAAAAAAAAAAAAACATTTTATCTGAAACAAATCAATCCCTTATAAATGTATTTGTCACTTTTGATCAATTTAATGCATCCTTGCTGAATTAAAGTATTAATTTATTTAATAAAAAGAGATTTAAAACAGTAGTTTGGATGCATTTATAAAAAAAAAGTAACCCCAAAATTCCATTGCAGTGATAATATTTTGCTCATATTGCCAACCCAAACAATGTGTTAAACAAATAACATCAGATATCCTTCTCCAAAAACTAGCCAACGCAGGCAACCACTTTAAAGTCAAAGAAATAGACATTTCACTCCAGGGTTCTTGAACTGGTAAGATTCCTGTAGGATTCAGTGTGTTCATCCTGGCTGCTGCACAAAGCTCAACTTTTTCCTGCAACACGATGCTAATATAAATGCTGACTCTGAAAAATAAGTTGTACTGGAGAGCTTTCAGCTGTGAGCAGCGAGGAAGACAGAAGACATGCATTCAAACACACAGACCAGAGCTGGAGTCTCGATCTCTCAAGATCTTTATTTCAGCCGGTTTCTTCAACCAACCGGGCTTGGTTTGGATCTGGGAGTTTGGAGAAGGGGTGTGCGAGATTGACAAAAAATATATCTCGTTATTACATCGAAAATGATAATTAGACGATATTTTGCTTAGTGTGTTGGTACCGTGGCAGGTTAAGGCTTTGAATCCCAAAGCTTTTGATATTCTTCATATTCTGTGTGGTGGTCAGTTCTCAGCCGCTACAGAAATTATCTTTTGCAATAAGGTTAAATTGATTTTTTTACATTTTATGGGCTTCTTTCCCTCCATAAAGACATATTTCCCCCCTAATTAAATGTACGCATCATCTTTTGTGTTGTGTTCTTCCATTTATTTGATAAATTCAATTAGGATAATATGAATATGCAGAAATAATGCTTTGGTGTTTTAAACAAAACGTTGAATATTGATATTGAAAATTAGTTGAACACATTTTTTTTAGAGTCATTGAATCATTCATTCAACTGATTATTTATTCAAACAAGCATTCATTACTTCAATGAGCTCATTATTTCTGCCTTAAATTACTACATTGTTAAAATAATACATTTTTGGCTAACTGTGTATATTTGAATATGTACATTTCTGAAATACACAACTTAGACAGTTACCTGATAACAGTTGAAATGTGGACTCTATGCATTTTCTGTAAAGTGCTTTGAAACGATGTGTATTGTTAAAAGCGATATACAAATAAATGTGAATTGAACTGAATTGAATTCAGTAAAGAAACACCGCTGTATGTTGCTTAGAGACGCAGTCCTGTCTCTTTGTCCATTTTCGTTGGTGAAATAGAGCAAAAATAGGCAATAAAGTGTCTTAAATGCAAGTAGCTTAAAGCAACACCAAGGAACTTTTCCTCTGCGGTCGCCCTACAGGTTGGAAGCAGAATTGTCCATTACCACTGTAGGAAATAATTTAGCCTACCGTCGCACGCGCACGCTGTTTATCCAGCACCGGCTTTGGAATCAACAACGGCCACAGACAAGGTATAGTATGATGCATGATTTTATGAAAGACATCATAAACGAAGAAAAACTATGTATGCCGTAAAGCAGTCGAATTTTGTAGTTCTTTTTGTGCTCCGGTTACTACCCGAAACCCGAAGTTACGTAGTGCCAGTAAAAGCGATACAGAACACGTCAGGCTATGGCAGACGTGTCGTTTAACCTATTGCAAGTCGATGTACCATCACAAGGGTCTTGGAAATATATTATGAAGGTTGAAAAACTACATAGTGTTACTTTAATATAAACTTCTTGTTTATTAAACTGTTGAATAAAATGAATATCACATTTGTGATATTTGTGGAAAAAAAACTGAACTCTTTGTGTGATATTGATTGTTTATATTTATATCATTTAATATAGTTAGAGGTATTTTTATCCCTTATCTTGAATATTGGAGGCATTTTAATAGACTGCACACTTTCACTGCGTGATTTACTCTAGTCTAAATGCACAAGCGTAGTCTAACTTACTAGACCTAAGTGAGGGACATACTCGATAAAGATTGCACATCAATGAAACAACAAATCACGATATTATCATAGACGATATATATTGCATAGCCCAAATTGATGGTCTAGTTTTGGTATGTGTTAAGGTCTTGACTCCAACTCTGATTCTGACTAAAGGCATTTAAAGTATTTTCCAGACACACACACACACACACACACACACACACACACATCATCAGCCCACAGAAGTCTTGTAGTAACAGTAGTTTAAATGCAAGCCATCTGATTGGGCCACTGTGTTAAAAAAAAAAAAAAAAGGTTTTCTTCTCATCACTGCAGACTCATACAAAAGGGAAAAGTAACCTACCACACCACCTCGGAGGGTCTGAAGGACAAATTATTTAAATATTACTCCATAATACTACAACATATGATCATTTTTGCTCGAATCACAACCTGGCCGCTGCACCTGTACTCTTGGACTCACCTTGTCGTCGAAGTTCAATTTTTACAGCCTCTACTCCTCCTTTCTTCTCAATGAAGTCGTAGATGACCTTGGACGTCTCTTTGTCTTTGAGCTCGTCCTCCGAAATGCCACACATGTCAAACAGGTTCTTTAGGTCTGGATCCAGGTTATTCAACTGCGAAAAGACAAGGAGTGAACCGTCAACAAATGACTGGAAAGAATCGATATACAAATCAAATTAAAATGAACTTCTGCTTCTTTTGTTGTAGTCCTCCTCATTCGTTAGGGACGCTTTTGTTGTTCACCACATTAACTTTGTACATTATCGTATTGTTTGTTTTCTTAATACTTTTATTCAGCATTAAATTGATCAAAAGTGACATTAAAGATGCATAATGTCACAACAGATTTCTATTTAATATCATCAATAATAGTAATCAGACATTTTCTTAAGCATATCAGAATGAAATCTGAAGGATCATGTGACACTGAAGACTGGAGTAAAGATGCTGATGGTTTTCCAGTAACCAGTCTTCATTTTGGACAGTATATCACGTTTTTCCATCACTAAATTTTGTGAAATGTTTTGCTCGAAACCAGTGCCTGTGCCATCTTCTTTTAAAATAAATGCATCTCTGTATTCACATATCTCATATGCATCACAATATTTCAGCAAATTCTTCAACCACAGAAACAGACGAATGTGCTGCTTAAATCTTTCCTCTGATAGTGAAAAACTTCCCTGCACTCCTCAGATAGTCTACCGGCGCAATCACACTATAAACCTGAATAAATCCCCTTTATGTAATCTCTCATTAAGGGGAGTTAATATTAGAAACTAGCGCGCACAGCCTAATACACACTGAAATATGATCCTTGAATGATTGCTTTGGATTATGAAGATACAACCCCTGCAATCACATTGTGTAAGAGATGACTTGCATTGGTGAATCATATCCACTCATGACCTCTGATCCATGATGAAATCATGTAAACAACAGCATCTCAAGACGACATCCATGCAACACTGAACATCACGGCTGTACGCGTTTCACATTAAATGCAAACATGTAGTGGCGGAAATACTCACATCAAAGCCCGTGTTGGGATCCCATCCTACATGCCCAACATGCCTGGAAAAAAAGACACACAAGCAGAAACATTCACCAAACGCAGCTCAGAAACTGAAATGAAAGGACATCAAACATAAGCATGGTCACGAAGGTCTCATCCCTCTTTAACATGATTCCTGGAATACAGCTCCCAGATTATCACGTCAAGGGAAATATTACATGGGATTTAAAACAAGCGTGCATCTGATTACACTTCCCATCACAACACAGGCCATGTTTACAACTGGTATTAATATGCGTTCTAGTTGATTGGATCACAAGTGGATGATGGTAAAAACATGTGTAAAAGTTTTGAGATTGTCCACTTTCAGAGGTACTCAAACGCATTTGATCGGATTGCTTTCGTGGTGTAGAGGCTCATGTGTTGGAACAGCCGCAAAACACCGTCTCCTGACCTAATGGGAAGAGCTTGAGCCAGACCGGATTTAAACTTTGTCGGCTGAAGACCCAAGTTTGGTTTGAAGATGAAAAATGCACCAAACGCAATGTTCTCTCACCATTCCTGATTTCTCACACACACAGAGTTCGGCTGGTCTTGCGGCTGTAAGAGCAGAAACTAAAGCTGCTCTCTGTGTGTTTTTCTGACATCTCATTTCATTTATAAACGGGAATGCGTTTCCCTCGTCTACTTGTGATCCGATCAACCAAAACGCATCTTAATAACGATTCCAGTTGGTTTGAGCATAAAAGCGAACTCACCGAAAATTGCTTGGGGTGCCAATTTCAGCTTTGGATATTTTCTTCTTCTTGTTGTTGTTTTTGCCTTTGGCTTTGTCTTTCCTGTTGAAGTTGCTGTGGAGGTTGAGGTTGTTCATTTGAGTGTTATTTTGAAAACGCTGATTGTTGATCTCGGGGTTCTTTATGTCCACCGTTGCCATCGGAAGTGTTGCTCCTAAAACTGAAGGTCCTGAAACAGTCACAATCAAATTCATTTTTAAAATATCCATTCACTGATGCAATTAAACACTTTTTTTAATAGCCCGTTAACTGTCAGTATCCAGACAGCACCTATTTATTGCCTTTTTTCTCCATCATGCATTTTACCATGTATCATTCAAAAGCTTAAACACTCAACATTAATTTGCTTTACAGTAAACTTCTAAATTACTTCACACGTTCATGCTTTCACAAATAATCTTCTTTAAAAAAAAGACAAATCATTTAAAAAGAGACAAAGCATTTAAGAAAAACTGGTTTAATGGTTCCCCCTTCCATGTAAAGCGCTTTGAGTACACAGAAAAGCGCTATATAAATGTAACGAATTATTATTATTTTTAATGCACTGAACATAAGACACTGCATTAAGACTAAACCGCCCAATAAAGCTTCTCTCCATCTTGTCCGATTTTATTTAAGCCCTCAGGTAACCTTCAGGTCGAAACCTACCTGTGTCCTCACGCTTGACAGTGACACTGTACCCAGGCGAGAGTAAAAACGACGGGCTATAGCGCCCGCTAATGTCTCCACCCCCTAAACCCACGTTCAGGAGGATTTTACCCATCACCACACAGGTGCGCTCACTGTGTCTCAGGGTAACCGTGGGGTCGGGGAACGGACCGTACAGCTCGTCCTGTGGGAGAACGAGGCATTGCAGGGGAGCCAGGCAACCTCCCAAATCCGAAGCCCCATCTAGTTTCTCATCCGCCGGCGCAGATAAAAAGGTGGTGCAGAACATCATCTCTGAACGCACGCAGACATCCACGACACAGGTGTGTGTGGTCAGGCTGCTCTCGCTTTTCTCTGCCAGCATTTGAAGGCTGCTGTGCACTAAAGACCCGCCTTCTTTTAATCCTAGGAAATTATACACGACCGCTGGATTTTACATAACCGTTAAAGCCAGCAATAAGCTGCGGAAAATCTCCTGGGTTCTTGAGGACACGCTACATTTGAGGAACAACAAAAAACCCTCCACGCAGACAGATGGTGCAAGTCAAAAAGGCGGTCAATACTAGGTGAGTAAACAAAATATCAAGGGGGAAAACCCTGTTATTCCTCAGTCTAAACATAGGTCAGCTGGGGGGTAAACTCAGATCCAGCTCTCAAACAGATTAAATACAAGTCTAATATTTGTAGTTGCACCAGAGCTTGTGTTGCTCAAACAGATGTCAGAGGTCACAGTGCTGATATGCACATACAATACCAGTCAAAAGTTTGTTGCAAAGACTAGAGTTCATTATGCATCACATACACAGACTCTCAATAACCCACTTTGGGAACTCTGAGTGTCAACACCTTCACACACCAACAATAGTCCAGTTTCAATCCAAACCCATATCATCTTCACGTTACTTCAAAACTTCGGCCAAGTATATAGGATGGTAGTGACAAAGGTGCCAGATTTTCCAGTATAGCTGGATTTCTGTCTCCAGGGTGGATGGTAAAGTGCAAATGACGTGTTAACATACGTTAGTTGGGTAGGGTAGTTGACAGTCCCTGAGGGTGATATGGTGAAAGACCATCACCACTGTGTAGATCAAGTTTTGGTATGCTACAGTGTTTGCCTGTATGCATTTAAAGGGACAGTGCTGAAAGTGGTTCGACTGAGCAGCACAACACACTTGTAGCCAATCAGAAATAGGGTGTGTGTCCACTCATGATGGGGGTGAAATGTTGGTTGGGGAGCAGAAATAGGGGGTGTACTCTCCCACTTATTGATCAATGTTAAATATGATCTCCAATTGGGGTTTTGTTTTATAATTATGTACGGACAACGAATATGTCCGAGGAATTTTATTATTGGCTATTAGGGATGCTCATTACGGTTAATTTTCCCGACCGACAACCGCTGCTCGTTATCCGAGTATTAACCGTTGTTAATACTCGATGAGATTACAATATTGAATTGGCATTAAATAAAAATAAAATTGACGATTGTCTGTGACCCGTTAAAATATATTTAAAAAAAAGTTTCACGGGTTTATATTAAAGGAGAACTCCGGGCAATTTTTAAGTTAATCTTGATCGTTATACCTTTGTGAGTACTGTCTATAGAAAAAAAAAAACTAACCGGATTGGTGCTTGCAACACGGAGCTGTTCCCGCAAATGCCCAGAGCTCTCACTCAGCTAAAACGGCAGTTATGGGGGCATATACATAAAGAGTGTCTTTGTGCCTCTTAACAGACACAAAATGTAATTAAAATGTCTGTCCAACATGAACAGGGCCCTTACATGTGAACAACCATTGTTTAAATTCACCTAAATAGTGTTTTAGACGGCTAGCTGTAGTCTCGCGCTGAAGTCCCGTGGGAACTTATAGGCTATATAGTATTTTTTTTATAGTATTTATTTAACCATGCAGCAAACTAAAAAAAAAAACCCTTAAAAATAAAAAAAACTTTTAACTTTCAAACCGTTTAACTGGTAGTATTAAACGGTTAAAATTTTTACTTTCGGTTAACGATTAAACGGTCAATATGAGCATCCCTATTGGCTATGTATATGTATATTACTATTGTTGTTTTAACTTGTATGTAATGTATGGTTAATTATTTCAGCGTAAAAGCTCTATTTTTAATTGTATGATGCTTTCTGTAAATGCTTTGAAAAAGTTTATAAATAAAAAAATAAAATAACTGCAGTGAACCAAGGACAGTCTCGAAAAAAAGAAAGAAAAAAAAGAAAGAAAGAAAAAGGGGGTGAGTCCACTCATGATGGGGGGGGGGGGGGCAAACAGAAATAGGGGGCATGTACACTCATGTACTGGATGTTCATTATTTGTTCTTCAGTTTTGCTCGTTCATTATCTGCATTTTTATTTTTCGCAAAGCATTATTTTGCTTTGCTTGAGCTATGATAAAGAAACATTAGTGATATGATAGACACATCTGTGAATTTTGGGGGTGGAGCAATGAAGGGAGAGGTGTGTTTCTCTAGGTTGGTTTCAAATAACAGTGTTTCTCAGGAATTTCTTACTGCACCTTTAAAACTACGGTGTGAATTGGGCACAAATTTCAAGATATGGCCTGGTGATGTATATATAGATTTTTGTATTGTGCAATTATTTAAATGACAAATTAAACATTTAAAGTTGAATAAATACTAGTGTTTTTAATGATAAAAATGTAATTATTCAATTAAATAAATAAATATATATATGTGATAAATAATATTTGTAAACTTCAAATATGCCCATATAGCATTTTATTATATTTAATTTAATTTAGGGCTAACAGCCACAATACAACATTTTTTATGGTCCTAAAAACCCACGTTATTTTCTTTTTCAGTAAAATATAAAATTTCCTATTTTTTCCTTATGTTGAACAATCAGATTGAATTACGCAAGAAATTCCTTTTTTTTTTTTTTTACCCAAAAAATCATATGTTCATAAACTACAAGCGTTATCTTCAAAGAATCTGCAGACATAAAAAACATTTTAACTGGTAAACTTTGTCAGTCCTAAGTAAACTTTAGTTAAGACAGAATTACGGTTCATGTAAATCATTAGTAATCAACCTACCATTAGGTGGGTCACGTCTTTTTTCTGCAAGACAAAATTAAGATAACTGTTATTACTAAATTTACCACTGCATGGCTTAAAATGGAAGGTTTATTAGTGAAAGAATTAGATTTAGCGGTGCAAGAAAGACCGGAGAGATATTTAAATGCACAATCGTCTCCTTGTCCCGACAGAAGCTGCTGAGTCAGTCGACACACAGAGGGGAAGTGGTTAAAGAGAAGAGTAATCAGAAGCAGACCGACACGAACAGACCCCTGGTGTGTGTGTTCGTGTGTGTGTGTGTGTGTGTGTGTGTGTCCCACACGCATCAAAGAGAAGGATTCAGCAGAAACACAAACTGGTTGAGTAGCCTTAGTTAGGAAGGAAATAAGAACTGGGAGCAACAAGGCATATAGTGTTACAGAAAGAGTGCTAGAAGTGGACAAAGGGGGAATCATGTCAGAAGAAAACCAGATGATAATGTTTTTTCCAGCAGAGGGACACGAGTGAAGTGAAGGAGAGATACAGTTCTGCTGAGCTGTTGTTAAATTTACCGGTTCTCCTCCCTCTTCTAGTCAGAAGATCATTTGCTGTAGACTTGAAGCGCTTGGCTTCCTCCTCACTGGCAAAATTAAGACCGATCTGGGACGCCTGAGGACACACACACACACACACACACACACATTAAAGATGCTTTATATACACTCTGCTTGTGGTGAAACAGCCGACAGACAGAAGAGTCGTTCAAACAGAATGCTACAAAAAAAAAAAGCCATTTGAAACTCATTTTACTTTTATAAAAAGCAGAATTATAGAGTAACACAAACTTAAACTAGATTAAAAAAAAAAAATCATCAAGACAAACTTTGAAGTTGGCTTGAGAGAGCCTGAGCAGAAAGTTTGAAAATGTTTTAAAAACTTGAATTTAAGGTTTTCGGTTTAAAGTAGTTTAAACTTTAAAGTTTTGAAGGCAACACAGTCCATCAGAAGATAGATAGACAGACTGAGAGTCAATGTCAATTTATTTCTATAGCACTACTAAACAACAGCAGTTGACCAGTGTGCTTTACATCAATACAAGAAGCAATAGATACAGAAAAACAACACCAGTGTGTTTTACATCATTACAAGAAGCAATAACAACACAAAAAAAAAGAAAGAAAAGAAAAACATTTCATCCTTGCCCATATGCTAATTTAAAAAAATAGGTTTTTAGCCTAGATTTAAACACAGACAAGGATGGAGCAGATCTAATATTAAAAGGTAATGCGTTCCACAGTCTGGGACTGGTTGATAGGCTGTTTTTGAATGTTGCTAGCATGATTTAACACATTGCTAACATGATTTAGCACGTTGTTAGCTTGATTTAACGTTGCTAGAACCTTAATTTTTTGGAAAACCATAAGTTGAATCAGTTTGAAAAGATATAGCAACTCAAGTCAGAACAATCTGAAGCAAGTTTGGAGGTTCTTGTAAAAGCTCGAGCCACCAAACACTGTGGTCATGCAAATTAATGGCCAGAACGCATTAAAAGTTTTCTGTTTTCAGTTAAAACAGTGTCGTGTTAGCGGCCCCTAAGTTAATAACTAATGATCTTTGCAACGGAAGTAAATCAATCAAAAACTAACTTTAGCTGGACAATAACTTTATTCTAGAGCCGCTGTAGCGCCAAACAATCTCCTATTATCACTGTAAAGCTGCTTTGAAACAATCTATACTGGTAAAAGTGCTGTATAAATGAAGGTGACTTGACTTAGGAGGAGTTAGAGTCAAAATAATTAATCTCGGAAGAATAATAAAAGTTTAAATAGCATTTCAGTTGGGTCTCTCAAGCCAACTTAATGAGAAAAATAGTCATTACAAGGGTACAAAACAGATACGAACACATGAACAGACAAACGCTACGGACACGCATGTACAAGATCTGAGCACTTACGTCTCCAGCAAACGAGATAAAGTACGGCCTGGAGCTGTTTATTGAAAAGTTGTTGTAGAGTTCTTGATCAAACAAGATTTTTCCCTCCTGTCGAAACAGAAGAAGAAACCATTTACTAAATACTAAGAGCAACATGATACATGAGGAATCATGAAAAACACATGGAGCATCTCCTGACTTACTTTCATATCAAACACCCTGATAAAGTAAGATCTCAGAGGGGTGTCTTTCACCAGACATGCCACACCACAGCACTTCTTCACCCAGGACGAGTTTCTGTCGGCTCCGTAGACTTGCACCACCGCTGAACACAAACTCTGCGGACACAAGAAGGAAACAGAAGAATTAAACTAAATATGCAATCATCTATCATTTCAAATAAACCCTACACCTGCTTATGTAGGTCACATGAACTCATAGTGAAAATAGATGCCCTAAGTATCACTTTCAGAATGAGTTTCAAAGGAGACCACTTATGCCACTATGAATCTTCAAAAAACACCTTATTTTCCCTATTGTTGCGGCTCCTCTCTTCCCAGTCTGTAAGTAACGCTCTGTTTAGATCCTGTCTCTATGAAGCCCCTCCTTCTGAAAAGCACACTGTGCTCTGATTGGACGGCTGGAGCAGTGTGTTGTGATTAGGGTTGCAAAGGGAGGGAAAATTTCCGGTAAATTTCCGGAAAGTTTCCGGTAAATTTCCATGGGAAGTTAAGCTTGGGAATTTTGGAAATATTCCATATTAGAAACTTTCCATGGAAATAATGGGAATTAATGGGAACTAACTGGAAATTCATTGTAATGTAATCGATCATTGTATCATATATTGTATCGTATCAAGCATAAATATAAACAGAAGTCATAAAAAAACATCCATGCAAAATGTTTTAAACAGATATTTCAACAGATTTATTTGCAAGTAGAACAGAACAAGTTATAATTATTGTACTGAACAATCACTTGTTTCATGGAAGAATTTATCATTTTCAGTTCACCGGCCACTTATTTTCATGTATTTCGGGAGAAACTGATGAATTCAAGCGCTGTAATAACTTAAATCCAGCAGACAGGAATCTCTGAACTGCGGCCCAAACACGGCGCCAATCTCACGTTACAGATCAAGATAACTTATAAAGGTTTTTTAAACTACAAAACAAACTCACTTACACATATTTGAGAATCGGAATAGAAGATAGTTTATGACATGGTAAGCAAGTTTGTTAATATTTAGAAATAAAAGCGCTAAATCTGTCATACAGCGCTATTTTGGCTGTGGTGAATCACGTGCCAAGCATGATGCGTCACCATGGAAACCAAAATGTCCCGCCCCGTACCATAACCACCAGTTTAACACACTACTAACTAACTCGACCAGGCCCCACCCCTTTATTCTGCGTATTAATTATTTAAATGAGGAATATTGTGACGTGTTTGTTCCCGGAAGAAACTTAAGACTACAATGGAGGCGTTTCAGGAGTTCAGAAACACTGATATAGAGAACAACTCCCGCTGGAGGGACCAAAAAAAAAAAGCATATTTGGAATCATTTAATGAAATATCATACAAAAAATCCAAAGAATGTTATTGTGCAACATGTCAAAAAAATAAAATAAAAAAATAAATAAAAAACATTAAAAAGCTTGTCGGTTAGTCGATGTGCCATGATAAAGGTCACAACAATTGGCCAATAAATAGAAACCTTTAATGCCATAAATCTACCAGAAATTGTGAAGTTCAACCGCTGGACATCTGGTGGTTAATCTGTAAAGGACATGATTTTACCGCAGTGTCATTCAACATGACGATGTGATTGAAAACGGCTCCATGCCGAGAGTGCAGCACTGTGACAGTCTCCTCACGAAGCTGCCGCTCACAACGCCAGTGAATGAAGACTGAGAATAATCATGATGAGAATGAGGAACGCGGCTCTTTATGCGCATTAACACTGTAGTCCAAGCTCTTGGCTGAGCACATAGATCATTTTAGATTGTATCGTTATATCTTTTCTTCCCTTTTGTGATGTATATCCGAGTGAAACGCTTCTGAAACAAGAACAAATGTGGGTGGGGCTTGATTTTGTCCGTGGGGAATTGATTGGATGCTGTGGATTGCTATTGGCTAATCTTATGTGAGTGACAGGTCGAGCCCCGCCCTCGTCATCAGAGAAGCGATCAGGTCACTGGAAGAGGAAGTTATTCTGATTCAAGATTATGAGGCACGTGAATTAATAAAAAATATTAACGTGCACAGATGAATCATTTAAAATAAATACTGCATATTCTATAAAAACAAGAATTGTCCAGTTTGATTTCATGGTGACTTTAAATCCAGCATCACTATATAATATATAAAAAGGTCCAAATTACAAGACATTTTACCTTTATGTAAACAACTTTATCAGGGAGAACCAAGTTTTTCAAAGTTGTAAATAAAATAAAACGGTTTACCATGTAGATGCTGAAATGTAAATGTGGGCGGGAATATGTTAATGAGCTCGTGGCTATTATGTCTATAACATTACATTTTCTGAATGATCCATTTTTGCAGTTTAGTTTGAACAGAAGGTCTGGACTCCGAATGGACATGGGGAGGAAACTCAGAAAAGTGAAAGTCGAAATCCTGCTTAACAAGATATGACCCCTTTGAGGAAAAACAAGGATACACCCGAGTTGAAACCCGAGTTCACCAATCAATACTCTGACCTGAGATGAACCAGAACGAAAGAACCAGTGAATATTTCTCCTAAAAACTGTGTGACCGTGACACTTCCGAACACTTTTAAGATAATAGCTGCAAAATGCATGAAGACGTTCTCGCCAAACAGCCACTTTAGGGAATTAATGATCAGCATCCATTCTCAGGACGGGCCAGATGATTTACATAAGCGCAGAGCGGACCACCAAAGCCAGACGGTCCTGCCAGGATCCTGGTCAGGAATGAAGCCACGCCACACATCTTAACAACCCACCGAACTGTTAGAGACACTCAAAGCCTCCATTAACCACACGATACAAGCCAGAGGAAGGTTTATAGAGACACAGTATGTGCGAGAGGGTCTTCTACGCTCTCATTGGCTGAATGACGCTGCCGCCCATTATCAGTTAATTCGAGTCATTACTCAAACTCGAGGCATTCATTCGAACCAACAGCAGACAGTCATCGCTTCATATCTCGCAGTTTATCGCTCATCATCAGCTGCAGTTAATGGAAGAAATCTGGTGACGTAACGTGCATGCACTGCGATGACATCACTGATGATGTACACATGCAGGAAAGAGCTGTGAAGGCTCCAGTTATGCATGAAATAAATCATTTTATTCAGTAAGGAGGCATTAAAGTGACTATGATGTCACCAAAGATTTCTATTTAAAAAAAATCAAGTTGTAATAATCATAAATGTTAGAATGATTTTTGAAGGATCATGTGACACTGAAGACTGGAGTAATGATGCTGAAAATTCAGATTTGATAAATTACATTTTACTACATATTCACACTGAAAACAGTTATTTTAAATTGTAATAATATTTCACAATATTACGGTATTTGTGGTTAAGTAAATGCCGCCTTGGTGAGCAGAAGAGACTTAAAAACATATTTACAAAAAAATCGTATTGACCCCAAACTTTTAAACAGTAGTGCGTCTATCCATCATGCAATAAAAATAAATAAAACTCAATAAATAAATACAATTTATTAAATTAAATATGAATTTATTTCATAATTACTAAAATTAAATAAATATTTTAATAAGTTATATAATTTACCTATGTCACTACATACTTTCCATACATAAATGTGTTGGTTTACACTAATATTATTCTGAAATGCGAAAAAGTCATAAGGCATGTCCTTTTAATAATAATTTACAAATAATAAATTACAAATGGCTAAACAATTTTAAAGTTCATATTCTTAATGTGCTGTATAAAAAAACTCATAATTCAACAAACTTTTGTAGGTGAACTCAGGCTATATGGAGATACAAAGGTGTGAAATTATTCTGTCAGCAATGATAATACTGAAGTAGGGGTGTGCGAGATCACAAATTGATCGTGAAAGATTAAAATGTCACCATCATATGTGAACGCAGAGGTAGGGTTAAGCTCACGTGAGGTTGCAGTTATTCACAATCATGAAAGTTTATTATTTGCATATGTTTTAAAGCCTTGCCGGTTAAACATTTTATTCACATGCTGTTCTGACATGCACTTTTCATCCCCCGCACACTTAAAGACTGTCAAAAACAGCGCCTGACTACTAAACTTAGTTACCTTTCGTGTTTTACTGTGCTTAAACTCTCAAATACACAAAGGTGAACAAACAGTTGTTGGAAAACCGGACGTGTGTCAGTATATTAGATCCGTGCATGAGGTCTTAAAGTGACAGCAGGCTTATTAACAAATAAACCTCCTGCCACTTTTCATTTAACGAGTTCGTTTGCCTATAAAATCTTTAAGATATTAGGTTAAACTTATTTGGCTTGCTGTCCGCTGGAGAGGGGCTCGATGAAGCAGCTTCGACTCGAGCTCTGATATACCCCCCAATGTAGGACCTGTTAATTAAAGGGCAAGGTACCTAAGATGAAGGTGGAGTTTGGGGAGGTGGAGGGATACTGGAACAGCTGATACTAGGGAGAGGTTATATACTCTGTTTGTTGATTGAAAGATTGGATGGGCTCGCTCCTCCCTAACTTACGTTTAGGAACTTCATTAAAGGGACATTGTGTAGGAATTTCTCCCATCTAGCGGTGAAATTGTATTTTGCATTCAAACGAATTGTGCTCTCCAGCGCCTTGCTTTTTCAAATCCGTGTTGCATCTACGGTAGCTGTTATGCACCAAAAAGCTATGAAAGTGTCTTCTAATAGCACTTCATCGAGTTTTACTTCGGGTGAACAGGTTTGTTATTGCAAACTGCAACTTGACACAACGAACAAACGAATGTTACAGTATGAATAATAACAGTGCAATGCTGCCTTTTAAACTTGCCGGAGCCGTGAAGCGTCTCTCACTGCTCTCTCCTCCGTTTCTGCTGCTTTCAGTCACGTGACGCTGGCTCTGAACGAAAACGCGTTGTGGAAACGCGTTTGCCTAGTACTTTTTGACCCTCTCTGCCATTAACCTTAATTTATAAACCATAAACCTTATTTACACAAATATTCCTGAATGCTGCACTAAACCAGTTTCTCGATCTGTGGGTTTCAGTGATCATAATATCATAGCAATTACCAGGAAAACTAAAATTCCTAAATGTAAGGTCAATATAGTACATAAAAGGATTTGTAAGAAATTTATTACGGAAAGTTTTTCGGCAGATGTTGGTGATATTGATTGGACTGAAGTGTATGCTGCTGAGGAGCCTGAGGCCTCCTTAAATATCTTTATGGATAGCTTTATGAAGATTGTTGATAGGCATGCCCCTATGAGAAAGTGTATTGTAAAAGCGAGACCAGCCCCATAGCTGAATGGGACTATAAAGAGCCTCATGAAGGAAAGAGATGAAACCAAATCTATATTAGTAAAGACTGGATTGGTGGAGGACAGATTCAAGTACTGTCAACTTTGAAATCAGGTGACAAAACTGAATAGATCGATGAAAACACATTATTACATGCAGAGAATAAATGATGTAAAGCAAGATGGTAAAGAGCTCTGGAAAACCCTTAATGAAATAATGGGGAGACGGACAACTGGAGCGGATTCCTTTGTGGAATCAGAAGGAACATTTCTGGCCAAACAAGCTGATATAGCAAATTATTTTAATGATTTCTTCATAAATAAGGTCCAAGCAATAAGGCAGAATATGGACAATATTGATTCTAATTACATAAAGCTCATAAAAAATAATGTGATGTTAGATAAGAGTTGCACTTTCCAGTTTAATAGTGTAGAGGAACGGGAAGTAAGGAAGTTGTTGAAGTCAATGCCCGAACACAGTTCTGTGGGTACTGACATGCTGGACAGTAAATTACTTGGTCTGGCAGCCGACTATGTTTGCGGTCCGTTATGTCAAATATTAACGTATGCTTAATGAAGGGTGTTTTTCCCACTATCTGGAAGGAAGGTAAAATTATTCCCTTATCTAAAGATGGCAGACTAGCATTCACTGGGAAGAACAGCAGACCAATCACTATTCTCCCAGTTCTTAGTAAACTGATGGAGAGAATGGTTCACTCACAAATACAGAAATACTTTAAATGTAATGGTTTGAACTCAGATTTCCAACATGCTTATAGACATAACCATTCAACTTGTTCCGCCCTTTCAGTAATGACAGATGACTGGCTCAAGGAAATTTATAAGTTAAAGATGACTGGTGCAGTATTACTTGATTTTAGTGCCGCATTTGATGTCATAGATCACAATCTACTCATTGGTAAACTAGAATGTTATGGATTTTGTCCAATTGCCATCAGATTTATGAAGAGTTATGTCACAAGTAGGACGCAACGGGTTTATTACACTGGCAGTTGGTCTCGCTCTAAGGTTTTGGACTGTGGGGTCCCGCAAGGGAGCTGTCTTGGACCACTTTTATATACCATTTATACAAACGATTTACCCTTAGTTTTGTGTAAAGCTACTGTACAAATGTATACTGATGATTCCACATTGTATTATACTGCAAAAACTGTCAGTGAACTGGACAATGTTTTATCAGCAGAGTTAAATATGGTTTCTGATTGGATAAAAAGAAATAAGTTGGTGCCGAACATCTCGAAAACCAAATCAATTATCTTTGGATCGAGACATAAACTGTCATCAACACCAAATAAGTTTGAACTTGTCTGGGGAACCTATAGAACAGGTAGATAAAGTAAAATTACTGGGCACAACAATAGATAGTCAGCTGTCATGGGCAGAACATATTGATATCATAGTTAAGAAGATGGGTTGTGGTATCTCTATGGTGAGGAAATGTCTTTCTTATGTCCTTACACACATCGTGGGACAGGTGGCTAAATCTTTAATCTTATGTCACCTGGATTATTGTGCCCCTGTATGGTCATCTACATCTAAAGGTCAACTAAATAAATGACAAACTGTCCAAAATAGAGCTGCCAGGTTAGTATTACATTGTCCTATAAGAACAAATATTATCAGTATGCACCGTCGACTATCACGGCTAATGGAGGAGAAAAGACTGGTTTTTAATACAATTAAATTTTTCAGTAAAACTGTCCTTTCTTCTCAACCAGTTTTTTTATATAATCAAATTGTTAGGTGTGATCAGGTTCATTCTCATCTGACTAGGTCAGCTGATGATGGCCAGATGATGTCGCCACGTCCAAATTCAAATGCTTTAAAGAGAACAGTTATTTATCGTGCCTTTAATCATTGGAATAATTGTCCATTGAATATATGTAAAATGAATGGCAAAGTCTCTTTCAGGTACCATCTGAGAATGCACTATTTAGAATTGTGAGTAGGGAATGTGTGAATGTAATAATGATGGTAATATTATAATAATTTATTCTGGATAATTTTTGATGAGGTTTATAATGATGTCTACACAATGTTTTATTGTTTTTTAGATGATCATTGTTATGTAATTTATGTACTTTTATTTTTATTGTGGACCCCAGGAAGACTAGCTTCTCACTTTGGTGACAGCTAAAGGGGATCCTTTTAACAATAAACAATATTATAGTTTTTCAAAATGGCGGAACGACATGGAAGCCTCCGTGGACCTACCCGTCACATGTATATAAAGATAATAAATTCTTCGTTTACGAGGATAAGACAGATAATTGGCAGAGGTATTTGTACACCATTGAGGACATATTTATGAATAAAAATATTGATTTTAGATAATAAAATACCTAAAAAAACACACATAGTCCCTTTAATGTTAAAAAAAAAAAGACAAAAAAAAATCCCTTACTGCTCTTCACTAAATAGACTTCACTGTATAAATTATATATACACGTTGATTCTTATTAAAGCTACTGAAGTTATTCAGCGTTTTATCTTTACATTTGTTTATTAAATTTCTTACTTTTTATTTCATTTGTATGAGTATCTTTGTTCTTATTTTTAATAAAGATAAAATAATGAAATAAATTGTCTGGCATTCTTTTTTCTTTGTTTTGTAACTTTGTAAGCCCCCTTTTTTAAAATAGGTAAATTAGTTTGGCTGTACTGCGGAGTCACTTGCAAAATAGTAAAACCAACATGAAAAATTGTGATTAAAATGGTGATTTATGATATTTCTGCCATATCACCCACCACTATACTGAAGACAAATGCCAAAGTTGAAGAATCCGTAATTAACAAATGTCTAACGATGTCTATGATCCTGCTATTATCAAATTCTACGCATTACAGACTCAGAGATAAGGCTGAAAAATTGCGATTTTAGCCGTCCTCACACTTCACAGAAACTTGGCCAGCAGGAACTACCAGAGAGGACTGGTTCTCCAACCCCCCACATTCATTCCCCTGCAGGAGGAGAACCACATACGACCAGAAACAGCAGGAAAATCAGCAAAGGCCCAGCGCACCACATCCTCAGGCTGACCGAGCGCGAGCGGTCCTGATCTACAACTAATGCTAGCTCCCACAATGCTAACAAAAAATGGATGAGTTTGAAGTCTCAGCTCATGGTTCTGTGATTCAGAGCATATTCAACTGATTCCTCAGAGGAAAGATGTGGACAAACACACACCCACTTCAATCATGCCATGACACGCCGCTTGAATATAAAAAGGCTTGCAACATAAATGTCAAAAAGGTGACGAAGCCCCTGGGATGCATTGAGATTGCAAGCGCATGATAAGCACAGCAATGTCACTGTCAAACGCCGCTAGGAATGTGAAGCATTCAAGGACCCGTGTCATGCAAGAGAAACTGGGAATCTTGGGCGGCAAGTCCTGGTTCCAGTTTCACACGGAGGAAC
>NW_027508799.1:34157500-34180000 GCF_051911475.1 Siphateles boraxobius | reverse complement strand
ACCTGCCAACATACAGATTAAATAATAGAAAAAAAACTATACCTAAAAATATGGTCTAATACACAGCCAATCAAACCACTTGCAAATCATTCACTGTTAACACACCAAACACACTGACATTTATTATGCAATGTATTATATAAAGGCCTAATCAGAAATCATAATAAGTGTAACAGATATCTACAGCATTATTAGCATTTCACATAGCCTAGCTATATCTTCTCATTTTTTTTTTTTTTTTTAATTCTGGTTCCCTTGCAAATCTCCATTTGTACTTTTTTGTCTCTCTGAGTCCTCACTTTCGCATGTTTCCTCTTGCTATTTGCGGGCTGATTCTGGACAAGCATAATATTTTCTCTACGGTGTAATGCTGACAACCGACGGTCTTGGCCAGAGAAAGCTGAATGTGCTCATCTGAATCACAGCAGTATTAGATTATGCAGCAAGTATGCTTATGAAGACCAGCTGTTTCTACACACAGTCTACTGTCCAGCACATGCACACACACATCAGACACACACACATTCAGCATTCATGCTGCTTTCAAGTGTTGCGAGCAGAAATGCATGCTATTATAACTCGAAAATCAAACCTGCAAAGAAACAGACATGTTAACAGACCTTTGGAGAACATGCACATCTCTGCTGACTGTTTTTATTCCAGATTCAATATCTATTACACTGCAGATATTGAGTTCAGAAATCATACATGATTTAAACAGCATCCATCCTGCCTTCTCACATTTAGGGCTTAAAAAGTCAATAATTGTACAGCAGAGTTGCTTGTATTTTCCTGCAGATCTGTAATGTGTTGTTTTGCTCTGGTGCTTTCACTGTCTGGAACACTTAAAGGGAAAAAAAAAAAAAAAAGAGGACAAAGGATCAGAGAAACAGGAGACTTGATGCTTTTCTGGAAGCTGACGACACAGAAGATGTAAGGCTGATGTTACTAGACTGCTTGACAAGAGGAGAACATGCATGTGATGTGTGTCAGAGAGCACACACAGACACACACACAGACACAGACACAGACACACAGACACACAGACACAGACACAGACAGACACACACACACACACACACACACACACACACACACACACACACACACACACACACACACACACACACACACACACACACACACACACACACAGCTGGTTTCTTCAGGCCTGGAGGAAGTAACGCATCAAGAGAAATCCCAGAATGCCAGAACAAAGATATAACATATGTATGTATGTATGTATGTATATATATGTATGTATATATATATATATATATATATATAACATTGAGAGAATACAGAAAGATGTATGGAAAGTATATATGGAAATTCAATCATTTTTTTTTCGCTAAATCATCATGACCTTGCAATTATATGACATTATTATGTCAAAAATATAAGATTTATATAAGACATATAAAACATTTTTACTGCATAATTATGGCTATAACAAAATAATTGACATTAAAGTTATAAATTATAAAGTTAAGAGAGAAAAAAATATGTAAATTATGAAAAAATACACAATTCATTTTTATGTCAAAATGATGAGATAAAAAGATGAGATAAAAAGTCAAAATTATGACATTCAGTCATGGCTTTCAAGTTGAAATTCTAAGGTAGTTATGAATATTTGTTGTCCTCTTTATCTCATAATTAAATTCTTCTTAGGATCTTTAAACATCCTGGGATACATAAAATGGGATTCCCTCATTCAGGCATGGGCGAAAATCCCCACTAAACCAGATTTAGCTCTCAGTGAGGATGTGAAGCATCATCATATTCCCGAGGCAGGGCGCGGTCACGAGGATTTGAACACACCACTGTAAACACTGATGTCACATCTGAAAAAGCAGGATAGCGTGGCAGGAATAATTGGCAGCTAAACCATTTCCTACACAGCTGACAGCATCATCACTGACTAAATATTTACCTAAAGTTGTCAGCACCGCAATACAGTAAAGTGTTCGTCCTCAGTGTTTATCAGGCTGTAATTCTCCTCTTGTCCTCTGGGCGGCGATGTACACCATACAATTTTTCTAAGGAAAAAAAGGCACAAACAACAATTTCAATCATATTCATCAGTAGCTAATAAACTAACAAGAGTGATGATTTATTGTTTGATGAAGTCGACATGAATCACATTGGCCAGAATTAAAGAAAATGGCAGTATAGCCACTCTTTTGCATACTACACAAATTCAAACAAATGTATAAGGTGTGGTGCCCTCTTATGGTGAATATGAAATGTGAATACCTTGAAGACGTGGAGTATGAATGTCAAGAAGGCTTAATTTCATTCACAACGTTTCCCCCTTTAAACTGATATAAAATAAGGTAGCCTAGCTATAAAACAACTAATATAGACCTGTAATTAGTAGTCCTGTCTTATTTGACAATAAAATGACATTTAAGTAGCCTATTTATGTATTTTAGATAAGCTAGACAAAATATAATCTCTCAAAGCATTTAGTCACAAATTACTATTTTCTACCCTGCAAAATACAAATAAGAAAATGCACTGTAAAAATAAAAGTTGCTGCCTTACATTTTTAGGTACAATCAACTTGGATGTTCAAGTCATTTCAACTTAAATTACATTAAACTTACTTAAAAACATTTTGTTGAATATTTTATAACTTCTAAAGTTATTTTGATGAGTTAAAGCAATGTAAAAAATATGTTGTCATAACTTATAGATTATATATAAATAGATATATTTTTTACAGTGTACAACAAACAAAACAAAACAAACTTTAACAAAACAAACGTTTTTTATCACGTAGGCCTACAGTATTTTATTGAAATGCTGCCCATCTCACAGAGTGGGCTTGTTTTACACTCAAGTGTCAATGTTAGGACAAACAGAACAGATTTTTCTCAGACAAAACAAGCAAGAACAACAAACAAATCTCATGACCCATTTTCTCCAGTATGATAACTAGGGGTGACTGGTTATGATGGTTTATATGCGTCATACAACAGATTCAGGATAAGATTGAAATGTGCTCTTGTTCTGTATGTGAGGCTGAACGGATGCTAAACACTGGAAACCCCACGGCTTGAGTGCTCGAATGATAAGACATTAGGAGCGCTGCCGGAGGTTAAGGAGGTCTGAGGTTACAGATCCATTATTCTGAGCACATTAGAAGGGATTTGGTTTCGGGATGACCTTTCCTCTGTGCTCGTCTTCAGGGGTTCTGGGGGCCGTGTGGGGGGGCCGGTGATGACAACAATGACAAGATACTGAAACTTAATCTGAACCACATACTCAGAAAGTCTAAAGTACGTTTAGATAATTACCCAGCAAGCAATTTTGTGTTTAAAAGACTAATAGCTGTCCAAACACAGCCCTGAAAATTTTTAATAGATGTCTAAACTATAGCCCAAGAAAAGACTAGTCATCAATTAGATAAAGAAATGAAATGAGTGAAAAAATGAAACCAAACACCTTGTAATCACTGTTGACTTTGCTTACATGATGGAATATCATACATCTCGCAAGTTATTTGAGCAAAAACGACATGTAAGCAAATTCGAGGTTATTCTGGCTAGAAGTGTGTTACTCATAGCCGGACTATATCGGGTCTATAGACGGTGAAATGACGGCTATTACTTGTTGGGTAGTGGCTTGCTAAGACTATGAATGTTTATTGGCAATGTGTGAACAGCTTGTAATGAAACTTAAAATATAACTTCCTATATCGTCTATGAGAGTCTGCAGACTGATTTTTATGTGAAGTACTGAATCAAAAGGATGTGACGTTTACACACTCTCTCTCTTCTGTTTTATGACACATGAAATGACTGCTTATACAATGTTCTGAATAATGTTGAAAAAGCCATTCTGTACTGTAATGTGTCATGCAAATAAAAGGGATTTATTCACATTGTAGTCTCACATAGCCAGATCAAAATATACTTTATAATATCATAACATTTTAATACCTCATCTGTCGACATGATGCCGGTGAATGCCAGAACTGGTGCAAACATTTCCACATAGCTGCGATGCTTTCTGAACTGCTTTTTTCTCACCGCTGTCATTATTTTGTGTTTGTTATTAATGTATATTTACATATTCGTCTAACCGTCGCTCTCAGCAGCGCCAACGGCGTCGGGATGTTCATTAACAGTATTTCGCTGCAAAGGTATTTCCAACGTTTTCCAAAGAAGGATAAAGAACTTTGCCATGAGTATATCGCCTTGATTCACTTTCAGTCTCTTGTGCGTTACGAGTGTGAACACGAGTGGCATAGAAATAATTTTGTGATGTTATTTCCATCAAGAGGTGCTCAATCTTTTGGTCACGGTCTTGTATTGGCAATGCAAGAGTCCAGCACTCTGTGAAGTCTCCTCCAGCACATCCCATATGGTCATGTGTGTCTTCTGACATGGTTGTTTAAGAAATGAAAAGCAACACACTCCTTCAATTAGGGTTAGAAGAACTGTTTCTCCAAACATATAACATGCTAGAAACATAAAAATCCTGCAATAATGACCCAATCACAGACTCTTAAGCATTTACCTATTTAAATCTTTCTTGTTGTACTGTCTTTATGTTGATTTAAAAAAAACATTTAATAACAGTAATCAGCAATGTCATTGGCTATGTCATTAATTTTTTGGGGGGATTGCTATATGTTTTACATTACATGACAATTAGAATTGTATTTATTTATTTATATATCAGAAATGAGAGTTGGGAGAAAAGTACTTAATTGGACAATGCAAAAAAAGTTGCTAAAATGGCTTTAAATCAAAATATTTTTTCCCATTTTGATTATAGGACAAATATGATTTGTGAGAGGTTTTGTAAGATTAACCATTTCTGAAGAGCCATGTTTGTTATTGATGGGTTGGTTACATTAAACCGTTGGTAAATGAGTAACATGAATACATAACAGTTCCTTTTATCAACTTCTGATCGAGTGAGACGAGAGCAGCTGCATGTGCCACAATTTGAAATATCATTTAAATGTTTAAAAAAAAACATGTAAATATTGTGTTTGGGTGTTGGAGAGTGAGAAATGCTTATTTGCTGCATTTGGCACCTCTGAGAAACACTTCGTAAGGGATCCTTTCATTACAAACTGAAGCCATTTCTAAACAAATTAGTAATGATTCACAAGGGAAGAAACGGATTCATGCACACTGCTCATTAATGAACAGCAGATGTTTTAAACAGCGAGGGCATTTAGTAAAGCCCTGTTAAACACTAATGCGGATTAAAGCAGAGTTGCTGCTTTATGCTCTACTTAAGAAAATGTCCTTAGACAAACCTTGAATAGTAGCCATGCATTTTTTTTTGGTCTTAGGAAAAATGTCACGTTAACAATGACGCATTGCAACCCGCTCTACTAGAACAGGTTTTCCTGCTTTAATGTTGATTCCTCATATTCCCCATTGTTTAGGCTCCTCTCTTCCCAGTCTGTCAGTAACGCTCTGATTACTTCCTGTCTCTACTTCCTGTCTCTACGAAGCCCCTCCTTCTGAAAAGCACTCTGTGCTCTGATTGGTCGGCTGGAGCAATGTGTTGTCATTGCTCAAGCCCTTCAAGCGTGTTTGGGAAATGTCCCGTTAACCCGTTAACATAACTTTGCATACTCTCCATCCTAAATAGTATTCAAAACTAGAATTAGTGTCCCAAATCGTAGTATGTTGAAATGAGTATTCCAAAGAAACCTAGATGGTCTACTTTTTCCAGTAAGAATCCGAAGTGCAGATCCGTGCGCACCATACACCGCAAAAACCCCAGTGTTAAATTAACCCTCCTCAGAGTTTATTTGAGTCCACACTCAAGAGTGTTAAAAGTAACACTGAAGCAGTGTTAAAGTTAATGAGATAATTAAGTAATTAATTGAGTGATGATTGAGCATTAGTGATGAGCACCTGCTGTTAACAAGCAGAATCACTGAAGGAAAGAATCACCATTATGGTGATCAGTATTTGCTTTAGTTGAGCTCTTGACCCTTGACTATTTAACATTAGTTGTTTAAAAACTACAAACATGGCGAATGTGCGAGTCCGACAGTCAAGAAGAGAGGTTAGGATAAATGGGTTTGAGAGATTAATAATCAGTATCCTGACGAAAAGATATTTATTCAGTGTTATCCACATTATATTTAATCTGCAACAGCATTGTGAATTTTTTTAATGATACGTTTGGTCATTAACCTTTAAATGCATCATTATGCAAACACATGAGAAGAGTCTCCGCATGAAAGACCCACGACTGGCAGATCAAAATTAAATTCAATGTGGAGGATTTTAACTGTGACAAGATGATTGACTGGAAGCACATGACTAAGCGACAGATCGATCCGTTAAAGATGCGATAATGATGAAGTAGTTTGTCCCAAAGCTTGCCTACACTTCTGCAACACACTCAAAAGTATGTACTTTTTCTCCACAAAAACTACACACTACTAGGGCATAGTATAAGTAGGCGAATTGGGACGCTGCACACAAGTTTCAGCACACTACTAACTAACTCAACCAGGCCCCGTCCCTTTATTGCGTGTGAATTATTTAAATGGTGAATATTGTGACGTGTTCGTTCCCGGAAAACTCAAGACTACAATGGAGGCGAGTTCAGAAACACTGACACTGATGTAGAGAATAACTCTCTTTTTCATGCTCAAACAGCAACAATACACACCAAAGAAAAATTAACATGTTAAGGTCTGAAATTACAACAAGCAATTTCCTCTAAAAATTGAGACATTCGGTCAGAATACAGATGCAATCACAACCATTAGGTTGATCAACTCTTACAGTTGGGTCTTGTTGAGTCTCAAGGGACAGTGGCTGTTTTGTTTGTTGACGTCATAAATGGAAAGTATTCAAGTCCCTTCAGTAACAGCCAAATCTCTCCTGCCCAGAGAACAGTCACTGCGACAACAGAAGAAACACACCATACGTCATATTTCATCTCTTTAATTTGATCAGTGTAATGAGTGCAGAGACGGAACTGAAACCATGAAGATGTGCTACAATAACAATAATAAAATAAAAAAGTGCATTAAATGATTTCTATCATCCAAGACTCAGACTAACATTCATAAAATGATCTAGCTGTAGTGCCAATTACATCATGACAGACATGAAAATGATAATAATCACCATCTCATTCCTGGAATTATACAGTGTTTTTTTTTCTCTTAAAGTACAAAACTCATTTGAGCAGCTGCCGAGAGTCTTAACATCAACAAGTGACCATGCATGAAGGAAAAATATTTGAATAATCTTATAATCATAGAAAGCCTGTTTATTCCTCTCACAGAATTTTTTTTTCTACTGAAAAGTTGCTTAAGTCACAGAGTTTCGAGGCTGAAGTTATTCTAAGCTTTGTCAGTTTATCTTCTAATCTTTTTCACAAAGAGCAAAACACAAGATATACGGATAAATTCAGTCATAAATCCCAAAACGACGGGATCACAGTAGTTATTCACAGTGTACGGTGCTCATATGTTTAATAAAGTTGGATAAAGTCTCAGTATTTTTGTTAATAAACGCCCGGCTTTAGCTGCCATAGAGGTCTCAATGAAATGTTTGTTTTCTTTATTCCTCATATCGTCTGCATCTCAACGCCTTTTCACAGAAGACAAACTGAGATATGCATGAACTTGTTCCCATTTGGATGTAATTCTAAACAGTCTCGATTACAGAAGTCCAGCTGCCTAAAAGTGTTCGTATGAAGGCACTCAGTTGCTCTCGTCCTGTTTAAAGCTAAATGAGTCACAGTTCATCTCTCACAATCACTTTTGCTACGGTTTGCACGATCAGATGCTTGAATCTCGACATGCAAAAACTCCTGACGCGAGCAGCTACGAGGAGACTGTCCTCATAAATCCCGTAAAACAATCATACATACGCCTAATATTCAATAACCCTCAAAGCCCAGTGTTATTTGGTAAATCCTGCAGTGTGTGTGTATAATTGCAGTTCATAAGGTGTTTTCACGCTGCCAATGCAGCTACGCTTGTTTCTCTGAGGAAACGTTTCTCTGTCTCGCTGGTACAAATGTGCCCCTGAGAACCAGCGATTTATACCTGTGTGTATCCTGGGCTTTTCTGAGATTTCAGAATAGCCATTAAGGTGAATTATTAATATAATATTTAAAAATGATATCATATGACATTATCGTATGAAATGAAATAACATTCAAATAGAGTGGGGAGAATCGAGAAACTTTTATACAAGGAACTTCAACAACTCGTGCATCTCAGAACAACAACTCATGCTGTCAGATCGACTATTCGCATCTTACATAAAAGTTTGTGTGTATATATATTTATATATTAGGCTATATGAATGTGTGCATTTCTATCTGCACACACACACACACACACACACACACACACACACACACACACACACACACACACACACACACACACACACACACACACACACACACACACACACACACAGGCATAACTTTTATGTTAGATGCGATTAATCGATTTGTCCTGCAAGCGAAAAATGTATTATAATATTTTATAAAGTTGTCCCATTTTTAATCAGGGCAAGCTGTCATGTAAAATGTTGTAATTTTAAAGAATTAATTGTATTATTATTATTAATAATTTTAATTATAAATGTACTATATATATATTATATTATAAAATATGATTATATAAAAAGTATAAAAATTATGAATTACTATCACATTAATAATATACTATATATATTTTAATTCTATTATGGATTCATGATTTTTCACAATTATTTGACTATTTAAATAAATCACCTAATAGAAGTCAGGTTCACATTGTGTCAACTTACCCCATGCCCCGTTTAAAATAGTTTATGCGCTTTATGGTGTGTGTCTACAGAAACTTACTTTCAAAACTAGATATTTATTAGAATCACAACTATAGCCTGGCCTCCGCTATATATATATATATATATATTTACATACAGTAGTCAACATGTGGATCCAAACCTTTCATCAGAGTTATGCATGAATTGTAAACAACACCCGTTATCGTCTTAGGACAACTTTGATGACCTTTTTTGAACCACTTGTTTTGAACCACAAATGTTGACTACTGTATATTAGCCTAATAATAATAATAATAAAAAAACTTTCTCAAGCATCAAAGATTCAAATGCCTTTTTTTCCTGGTCCAACATGCAATCTGTCCTTCTCCTCGTCATCACCACACACAACCCTCATCAGAATATTAGACAAGACGTCTTGATACAGACTCAGACAAACCCATCCAGGAAGATACAGCAATGTCACCAGTCCCATGAAATTAAAGGGATAATGGGAATAATCCCAGGAACATGCGCCGAACTGCCTGAGAGCGAAGCCCCAGCTGAACTCCCAGGCGTAGATGAAGCAGATGTAGATGGGAAGCCTCTTCCAGGTTCTCCATCCTCTCCTGAAGTGCAGGTGCAGGTAAAGCTTCTCCACCACGAAGCTGCAGCTTCCATACATGAAGAAGGACCACAGGGATGTGTGACCCTTCAAGGTCCGGTCCTCTTTCTCAAACAGATTAAACACAGAAGTGAAGACCACCTCATCCAGAAACCCATGCATCCCGAAGAACACGAAGCGGAGGAGTCCGGGTAACCCGTTCGCGCGAGAGGATCTCAATAACACCCTGTTTTTCTGATACTGCAGATGCAAGACGCCTTTATGAAAGATGTTTGAGAAGTATAAAGCGAGCATGTAATGCACAACGAGCTGCGTGATGGAAACCACGCTGATGTTCTCCGTGCAGCTCACCAGATTCCCGATTAAAATCTGCAGGCAGATGTACAGGCACGGGTAGAAGACGAGGTGGAAAACGACCGGGCGCCCGTGGAAGCATCTCTTCTGCTGGTAAATCTTCTCCAGAAGCAGATGCGTGATGGAGTGCGCGATGCACAGGTACGGAGAGGAGAATCCCAGCAGTGTGAGGTCGTTTTCATCCCTAAAGTGGCGAGCGGAGGACAGAAGGATGTCCAGTGTGACTCCGTGCATCCCGTAGAAATACATGCGCATCCACTGCGGTAAAGAAGCGCTCGCGGGCGCGTGTCGAGCTGTGTCGCGCGCCCCCGGGTTCGTCATCATCATATCTCTCCTTAAAACACACTCAGATGTCGATGCGTCTTTGTTTAAAAGCCAATTGAGTCGCCGGTGACCCGCTGGACCCCCGCGAAGGCACACAATCTCACTGACCGCATTCGTGCTCTATCATTGGAAAGTGCGGAATGAGAAGAGAGAGAAAATACAGAGACATAATAACACTCTCCACCAGAGTGCGCTGTCCTACTCATCCAAAAAAACGCCCCTAAAGTGATACGCATCATACACAGTTCTTTACAACAACACAATATTATATTATATTATATTATTTTGTTGGATTATTTATTTTATTTTTGTATTGGTTATTTTTCAAAAATAAAATAAAAATATTATATTATATATCATTTCATTAAAGTTTTTATAAATGTTATTTTTTGTTATAAACTATATCAAAATTATTTTTACATCATTTAGTATTACTTATATGCAGAAAAAGATTTCTTTTTCTATATAATTTCTATATTTTATATGATATTATTATATTAGATATTATATTATATAGTATTTTAGATTTTTTTATAATACTGTTTAATTATTTATTTTTATTTATGTATATATTATTGTAGAAAGATATAATATATAACTTTATTCATGCTGCTTTATAAATGTTATTTTTAACGGTACATTTTATTATATATAAATATATTATTTATAAATAATTATATAAAATAACTTTAATGTATTGTTAAATATGATTTAGTTTTTATAATACGATTTAACTATATATTTCATATTTCTTTTAGTTTATACAAGTTTTTTTAATTATATAATTTATGAATATAATATATATATATATATATATTATATTAAAATCATTTTTATAATACTATTTAGTAATACTATCCCTCTCTCTCTCCCTCTCTCTCTCTCTCTCTCTCTCTCTCTCTCTCTCTCTCTCTCTCTCTCTCTCTCTCTCTCTCTCTCTATCTCTCTCAAAGTTTATTACTATCCACATGGAAACGACCCTTGGGTTTCTGAAGTAATCTCTCTCTGTGGGACTTGACATTAGTCAATTTAAAACTCGATTCCCCATCAGGACATGTTCCTCAGGGCCCAAAAAATTCGAATTTCATTCATCTTTCAAAACCATCTATTCTCAAACTCATTTATCAGCTTGGTATTGTAAAGTGGAATTCAACACACAGATTAGAAACAAGAATTATATATACTGTACACTTGATTAAGCGTTATTTTAGGTTCCACATATAGGATATTTACGTTCTTGTTGTAAAATCTAAAGCAATAAAAAGCCACAGTGAGGCTGGAGCTGTTGACTCTCCTGCATGACTGAAACACATCACACACACACACACACACACACACACACACACACACACACACACACACACACACACACACACACACACACTAGCTCCGAGAATTCATCCAGCCCGTTATCTGTGAGAAACACAGCAATAACTGACAACAACAAGTGGCCAGAGGTCTTCAGTGCCTCCATATAAGAAGTCACATAGACCAAAAAAAAAAAAAAAAAAAAAAAAAAAAAAAAATTCACACAGACCATCAGTCCGCTGGCACTGTCAATCAAACAACTATATACAACACACATTTGTAAAAATTGTTAAATGTCTATTGAGAAAATTTTTTGTTAACTGTGAATCATATCATAAGATAACTGTAATGTTTTTTTTTAAGGGAAATTCTGTTTTATTACAAACAAATTTCTCAAATGTAGGCTACATTTTCATTGGCCTAGCTGCAGTTCTTTAAAGCGACACTAGATAGAAGCAAAGCGCGTTTTTAACTCATTGTAAAGTCACGATGCATCTTTGCCCTTAGGAAAGAAACAATAATTTAATGTGAACGGCACATTATCAGCATGCTGGTGCATGACATGATCGTTCAGAGAGCATTACAGCAATGCTCAAAGCAATAAATCGCTTTAATTTAACCCAGCATGGCCACGGCATTTCAGATTAGCATCAAATGTTCACCATTATCAAATCTCAATTCACCCAAAACGTTACTAATGTAGCCTATTGCCAGAATTGTTTTTTCCTAATGCAAGTCAAAGGGTGTTTGGATGGTGCATGTTCACTTACACTAATGTTATCCGCTATAATCACTATCAAATAAGACTTTGTATTTATCTTGATTCAAATTTGCCGTGTCCCGTTTTTAATCCCGTAGTCCCCCTGTAGTCAATCATTTTATCACTTAAAACTCATGTTTGATCAACAAAATGACATATTTAAACGTTTATTCCTTGGAAAAAATTATTCATGCCTTAAAATATCTTGAATGTAACTCGACACCCTTGTCTCATTTAGTATACGCGGTTCTACGAATATGCAAATGAGCCCCGCCTCCACTCACTCACTCAGAGATCCACTCGTTGACGATCACACGTTGATCTGATTGGTTACAAGGTAGTTTGTGACGTCAGAAACACCAGCGATTTCAAACCGTGTTTTTGAGACTGTCTTTGGTTCACTGCAGTTTTAAGGAGAAAATACTCAGCAATGCTGTCGACTTATGAATTTACACATGGTTTGTTTTAAAGGATATTAAAAACACCACATTGACATATAAACAATATAAAAAGCTGGATTTTCACCACAGGGGGATTTTAAAGAAAAAGGGCAGATTTAAATGCTTTGCAACTTCAGCCCATATAAGAATAATATCCCATTCATTTTGTTCATTAGCTCATTCTGTTACTTTTCTGAGGGTATGTTTACACAACAGCGATGTACTAAAAACAGACGACAGCGTTATCAAAACGATACCGATCTGCGAAAATGACAAAAAATGCTGTATTATTCATGCCAGGCCAGTAGTTGGCGATGTCACTGTGTCAAGAAACATCCCGCGAATGTGTTATATGCAGATGCATGACGTCACCGTTCTCACAACTTCACGTTTTTGTAGTTTACATGTAAAGATGACAGTAAAGGCATCGTTTTCAAAACCTTACAATTTGCTTGCGTTTTCAGGCTCCCAAAACACCGTTGCAGTCCCGGCGCCAGGACAAATGCTTGGGGGGGCTTTTACAATTCTTAAGGGGGGCGGGGGGCTCTCCGCACCGCTTCACTAAAGATAGGTGCTTAGTCTATTTTCAACGGATGCTGCGTCCAAGCCACACCGTAATACAAAATAAAAGTAAATAAACACTGTAAATTTTAAAATAAACACCCTGTAAGGACTCCCAATTGTATTAGACACCAATATATCCTTGGTAAAAACCCAAAAATCAAGAAAAATCACATCGGACAGGCAAATCACATGGTCTCGCGCATCCAGTCGCGTTGCTTCTGAAATGCTCCTGGTGAGTTGGCACCGCGTGGAGGACAGAATAAAATCTTGTCGGAGCCGTAATGCACTGCAGACCTGTGCAGTGTACAAAAAGGGTAAAGTCGAGAACAGTTCAGACGGTTCTCGTTTATAGTTATCTTATTCATAAGTGTTTAGAAAAACCCTGCACAAACGCTCAGTCACATAATCATCATTCAGATCATCGCTAGGGGGGCTTGAGATCATCATGGGGGGGCTAAGCCCTAAGCCCTCACCGTTGTCGTGTAAATGAACAGCCAAAACGTATAAAAAGTTTTCTGTTTTAGCTACATTTTGAAAATATTCTGTTCAGATATCCATAAATATATTAAACGCGGGAAGTTGTTATTTTCTGTGAATGTGCAAGACTTCAATTCATTAGCCGCTGTAGGTAAATACCTAAGAATAATACAATTCAGTAAACGGTAAAACTGTATGTGCTACAAACAAGTCTGTTTATAATTACGAAAATAAATTAAAATAATATTTTAAGAAATACCAGTTTGCAATATCAATCAGCATAACAAGCTGTTTTGTAAAGCTAAAATTAGGCTATCAAATGACCGCTTGTACGCTCTTCTCTATTGTGCCGTATATTCAAGTGAAACAGCTTCTCAAACAAGAACAAATGTGGGCGGGGCTTGATTCTGTCTGGGGGGAATTGATTGGACGGTTGTGATTTGCTATTGGCTGATCTCATGAGGTTGCTCCGCCCACGTCATCAGAGAAGAGATGATGTCACTGCAAGAGGGAGGGGAAGTTATTCTGATTAAAAATGATGAGGAACATGAATTTAAACAAATAATGCTGTGCACTGATAAATCGTAATTCATAATAAATACTGCAATATTTCATTAAAAATAAGAACTGTCAATATTGGTTTTATGGTGAGTTGAGTTCAAAAATACGTTTTTATTATCGTAGACATGGCTCTAGCTAGATGACTGATGTTGTCATCTGTTCAGGTCAGTGAAAAAGATGAACTCACTCCATGCACGATTTTAATAGACATCTCAAAATGTAATCTCAGATCCCATTTCCTCCAATTTGCGGCTCTTATTGGTTTGAGTCTCTGCGTCTGGTTCATGTCAGTCGGGTCACGAGGGGGAGGGAGAAATAAAAGTCCCACGAGGAGACTCACTCTTGTTTACAGTTCCTGGGTTTTATTAGGTATTCCCTTCACTTCACGGGTCTTCCGTACTGAGCCTTGCTTGCATCCGTAATGAGGTTTTAAATGCCCGTCTTCAATCTAAATGTAGCCTATACTTGCTGTTACTACTCACTTTTTATATTTAAAAAACGTCTTGATTGGAGTAAAATTTCGATGACGCCTCATAAGCATTGCATCACAAATAAAGTGAATAGTATACATTTTTCATCGAGTTTACAGTTAAGTCACCTGTGGTTTTAAATCAGATATTTAAAAGATATTTGTGTTTTTTTGTAAAAGACTATTAATCATCTTTTTTAGGAGTGTCCCGAAACCCAAATATTTTGGAGAACTCAGTATATAATAACCTACAAAGAAAAGCGATGATTCCCGATAACTTTGAAGAAGTTGATGTTATGCTAAAATGTTTTTCATTTCAAGATCTTTTGTTTATATTTGATTTACTATATTTAGCTGTTACTATATTCATAAAGTCAAATGGAATGAAAAAATGCCCAATTTTGAACAATTTTAAAATCAATATTAAAATATATTTAGAAACAATATACAAATGTAAAAACCTAAAAGCAAGGAAAACTACCAACCCGATCTCACGGCAATTCGTACGAATTTTAGCCTACAAGGTGGCTAATTTCGTACGACTTCATACGACCTCACTAGTATCAATTAGTAAGATTTTTGCTAAATCGTACATATTTTATGAGTTGCCCAATTCGTATAAATTCGTACGAATGACCTACCGCTGACCCCTGAACCCAGGGCTGGACTGGGACTAAAAATCGGCCCGGGCATTTTGGCCCAGACTGGCCCACTACATATAATCATAAACACAACTGATCTTTTCACGCCCCTGAATATGTATAATAACTCCTATTAAAACCACTAATGCCATGTAGCCTAATGAGTGAGTAAGAATGAGTAAGAGTTAATAGATTAAATAACTACTAATTGTAAAATACAATCGAACTAATCCACAATGATGAATCCTAAAACAAGCTATAAGCTGCATTGGTATAGCAATACCAGTGTTTGACAAAGGATTTTTGGTAAATCTTTTGGTTCGGGGGAGTCCCCCGTAAGAAAAATTTGTGCTTTTTAATGTTAAATTCATCAATCTGGTGCACTTTGAGAGTTAAAAATGAAGAGTTCCAACCCATAATCAGTGTGCAAATTGGACAAAGAAAAACTCAAAACTCTTTTAGCTGTGATATAGTGTCTGTCTGCATTACACATACTACATAATAATAGTTATAATATTAATTCCATGACAGTTAAAACCATATATTGTAAAACAAATGCACTGAAAAATAAAAGGAACTTTCATAATTAGTTTTGTACTAATTTCCATGCTTGAAAGAGATGCTTGAAACACATGATCTTTTATTTTGGCGGAAAATATGTTTTACAAACGCGTCTCATTACAATTCTAGTAAAATGCGTAATCATCAACTATGCCGATGTGTAAATAATGCGTAACTGGGTGATGGGTTACGACACTCATCGCCTCAGTGTTCTGAAAGTTGCCTAGTCCTGCTTACCACAGTTCTCTAAACTCCCTCATTCTCTCCTGATCCTCCTCAATATCCTCATCAGACACTTGAAGGGCCTGTTTCTTTTTTTCACGCTATTTCTCTGCACATTCCTTGCGTTTCTTCTCCATCTCGGACTATTTTGACAGATACACAATGACACTGCACGCGCGCTCAGAGCCCAAAGGGGGAGGAGTTTAAAGATGTGATTGGACCACCCCAGTGCCAATCAAGAAAATAACCAATGGGCCGCTGATCTACGTGTTTCTGTAAAAAAAAAAAAACACCTACGCTGACTATTTTTGTCCAATGCATTACACCGGCACAAAGATCCCAGCGCCGCCAATTAAGCAAAACTAAACGAATGGGCCGCCGATGTACGAGTATTATGAGCCGTTTAGAAAAACATTTTTTAAATATATTTTTTAAAGAATAATTTGTATCGGCCCAAAAAGCACGTCGGCCCACCGGGCAAATGCCCGGTATGCCCGATGGCCAGTCCAGCCCTGCCTGAACCTACCCATCACGTGGGTTTAGACAAATCGTACAAATTCGAACGGATTGGTCGTGAGATAGCGTTTTTTCTATAAAATGCCTATCTTTTTTCTCTTTCTTTCTTTGTTTTTTCTCCCTTTTGTTTCCACCTGACGTATGACTATATGTCCTCCTGTCTGTAAATTATGTTTTGTTATTAAAATGCAATAAAAAAGAGGTTTTAAATGATGTCCACGTGTTAGATCAGAGCCGAGAGTGAGTGGACTGAAGCTCCTTCTGTAATTCATATCTCAGAGGTCATTAAAGCAGCACAAGGTCATCGCCATGGAGACTGCAGTCCTTCTCCTGTACAGTGTCACATTTGGCCAGTTTGCATGTTTACAGCTGAGGCCAGATCATCTTTTAGCATGCATTTAGGGTCTGTGTTTTCTCAGCGGTCGAAACGTGCGACACAAGCGCTGCTTTATCCTGCTTTTGTTAAACGGTGAGAAATAAGACATAATAACCATGTGTTTTTTTTAATGGCAGCTCGAGTATGAGGTGGAAACTACAGTATAGGTTGAATGTTGTTGTGTTTATTAAACTGGAGGTAACAAGGCATGTCAGGTTGAAAGGCTATGGACGCGTTTCATGTGAGCGAAGCAGAGCGAGAACAACCTGCCAAATGTGCAAAACAGCGACGCTTGCTATAGAGGAAGAACACAGAATTAACTGTCAGAAGATGTAACTAGAATATAACTAGAAATATAGCAACAGAGGAGATGCATGATTGGTGCTTGCATATGCAAAATTCATCACTATAATAATCGGGTTGCTATACTACTGTTCAAGGATTTTTTTTATTTGTACAGCAAGGTCACATTAAATGGATCAAAACTATAGTGACAGTAGATACATTTATAAAGATAAACAAAATATTTCTATTCCAAAAAATGCTTTCTATTCTTTGAAAATCCCATTTTCCCACAAAAATATCAACATTGACAAGAATAATAATAATCAGACATTTTTCTTGAGCAGCAAATCAGAATGATTTCTGAAGGATCATGTGACACTGATGAACACAGGAATAAATTACATTTTATACTATATATTCACATAGAAAATAGTTTTTGTAAATTGTAAGTTCGTCAGGACATACTCTTATGGTATGGCTTGAAAAAAAGCCTTTTGAAAGCTTTATAAGCCTCCTAGCATGTTTCATCATGTTGCTAGTAAGTTTTAAACTGTTGTTAACATTTCTGTAGCATGTTTTAGTATATTGAATTAGCATGCTAACCTGAATTAGCATGTTATTAAACTTGCTAACATGTTTTAACACTTTGCTAGTTTGTATTTGCTAAGGTGAATCTTGCTTTGAGCTTGCTAAGCAATTGTTGGCGTATTCAGAGCTATTAAATAAGCGAAAATATTCCACCCTCACGTCTCTCTGATATTCTAGTCTAATCTTTGGCTTGTTTTGTTGTTCATCAAGTGAAACTCAAGTCAGATTACAATTTGAGGAATAGAGACAGTGGTGTTTGCTTTTTGGCGTTTCTGTTTGACAGCTTGAGTGACTCATGTAATACAGTAAGGGCATAGAGACGCTTTAACTAGCTGAAGATGGACATTACTATCGATGGTTAGTGTTGGTTTACATTGAGAGGTCACGGGGGCAGGATGTGATGTCGTCAGAAACTGGATTATCAGCAGGAAATGGCCACTTAGTGACAACTGAGAGGGTGTTCATTGTGTTTCAAAACCTTGTGAGCTGCTTTGCTTTCTACGTGGACAACGTTATTACAGTTAACTAAAACCTACAGTGGCGCATTGCTGCCACATACATATTTTTCCACCCAGTTATATCGTAATAACGTGATGTTATGGCGTTTAAATGATATATTTTCTTGTAATAACAAGATGCTTTTGTGTTAAAATGAAATTTTCTGGTTAAAACTACATTTTCTCGTACTAACGAGATGCTATATCGCGAAAACAAAATGTTTCTTGTTAAAACGATATTTTCTCATAATACCGAAATGTTGTGTTGTTTAAATGATATATTTTCTAGTAATAGCGAGATGCTATAGCGAGATGCTATGTCGTAAAAAAAAAAAAATTCTTGTTAAAATTCATTTTTTTCGGTAAAATGTGTTACGAGAAAATATGTTGTTTTAAAGAGAAAAATGACGTTTTAACGACATAGCATCTAATCTTTCCGATATATATACTGTTAAAATTACAATCTCTTTATTACGAGAGAAGTCATTTTAATGAAATGTTTCAAAGGTATAGTTTTAACGATATAGCATCGAATTATTACGAGAAAATATATTGTTTAAATTACATAACATCTCGCTCTTACAAGAAAAGATATAGTTTAAACGACATAAAATATCGTAATTACGAAATAATTGAGTGGAAAAAATATCTGGCAGCAATGCACCACCATAAAAAATATAAAACTTACTAAAACTGAAAAAAATGTATTCAAACTATACAGACATATTTAAAAAAAAAACTAATAAAAATAACACAAACACAAAGATTTTAATAATAGTATCTCATCGATACTTAAAAAAGACACTGCTTCTACTGTAAATTTGGGACTTTTTTCCACTGACTTCCATGCAGTGCATTCTGGGATTGCATATAAATAACTTGATTAATGCAAAGTCTGCAGTCAGACAAATTGGCTTGCCTAACAAATTCCGCAATATTAATCTATTTTCACGCCAGAACGGGTGGAAGACACAAAAGATAGCTAAAATCCTGCACAAAAACTGCTGAGCGGTGGTGCAACAGAGATGGACATTGTGTCAAACTGCTGACATTTCAAAATCCACACAATCGTTGAATAAAGATAATCGAGACATGAATATTCAAATCAGAAGGGAGTGGCCATGCTGAGTTCAGAAACACTGACCGTAATGAGCAGAGGACGGAGGTTTGGCTCAATGAAGGTCAGGCATTGTTGCTGGGTCGAGTGTTCGTTTGCTCACCCTGGAGAACTCGATTGTTATTCACAGCATTACTCCTAATAAATGCACAAATCTGAGGCTGCATAGGCTGATATTTCATATCCCCTTTTCAGAAACATTTGGTTGAAATGCCAGAAGAATGTCAAACTAATGTCAGCAATTAGGCCTGATTCACAATTTGCATCAAGCTTCCTCAGCAGCTCGCTCCACATTCATCAAACGAGAAAAACATTTGCCTTATTATAAAGTCAGGGCATTCGTTTTCACATGCTTTTTGCACCATCATTTCTCTTTGTTAATTATTATTAATTGCTCAACCGAGATGATGAAATAATTTAGCATTTTAAGATAAGGCAGCAGTGACAGGGAAAACGAGCACTCATCGTCTCTCCAAATCTAATTACAGATATCTGCTCCGCTCAAATTAATTCCCAGTTTTAACTGCCATCCTGCCAGCATGGGCAAATACTGCATAATAATCATCAAGATTTTGCACTTTCTTAAAAAAATGTGAGTAGTGTGAATAAGCACATCTAACATTATTTAACATACTGCTATTCTATTTTAAGATGTTGCTACCATGAATTAGCATTGCTAGCACGAATTAGCATGATGATAGCATGTTTTAGCAAGTTTCTAACATGATTAAGCATGTTGCTAGCATGGTTTAGCATGTGGCTGGCATGGATTTGCATGTTGCTAACATGATTTAACATACTGCTAGTATTTTTAGGATGTTGCTACCATTAATTGGCATTGCTAACATGATTTAATATTGTATTAAATCGTGATTTAATTATCATGATGCTAGCATGTTTTAACAAATTGCTAACATGATTAAGCATGTTGCTAGCATTTTAAACACATTGTTGGTATGAATTAACATGTTGCTAATATGATTTAACACTGTCAATATTTTATAGGATGTTGCTATCATGAATTAGCATTGCTAACATGATTTAACACATTGCTAACATGATGCTAACATGTTTAAACAAGTAGCTAGCATAAATTTGCATGATGCTAACATGATTTAACATTGTTAACATGTTTTAGGATGTTGCTACAATTAATAAACAATGCTAGCATTAGTTAACACATTGCTAGCATTAATTAGCATGATGCAAAACATGTTTAACAAATTGCTAGCATGTTGCTAGCATTTTTAACACATTGCTAAAATGAATTAACATGTTGCTAGCATGGTTTAGCATGATTTAACATACTGTTAGCATGTTTTTAGGATGTTGCTACCATTAATTAGCATTGCTAACATAATTTAATATTGTATTAAATCATAATTTAATCATCATGATGCTAGCATGTTTTAACAAATTGTTAACATTTTCTTGCTAACAAATTGCTAACATAAGCATGTTGCTAGCATTTTAAACACATCGTTAGCATGAATTACCTTGTTGCTAGAATGGTTTAGCATGTGGCTAGCATTGCTAAAATGAATTATCATGTTGCTAGCATGGTTTAGCATGATTTAACATACTGTTAGCACGTTTTGAGATGTTGTTAACATGAATCAACAAGCCTTATTTAGCATTAAATGATAAAGTTATCCTAGTTATAAAGTCAGAGCATTTGTTTTCAGATCCATAATTTCTCTTTATAGTTATTATTAATTGCTCTACCAAAATAATAAATCATTTGCGTAATGCTAAGTTGAGGTATAGCGTCTCTATAACATTCTGATCTGCATATTTGATTCGAGTTCCTCTGTTTTTTTTTAAATTTAAGCTAAAGAACTTAAAATAATACTAGAAGAAAAAGACAAAGTAACGGCAGTGCAAAATGTTTGTGAGATGTTTCTTAACAGCTTCAACTGCCGATATTCAGGCACAGCGCTTGAGATTTATGTGCTGAATCGCCGAGGCGTGAGACGTCTTCTTCCATTCCCAAATCCCGGAGCGCCCGTATCTGTCGATTGATTGACTGACTGACAGCGGACGGACAAACATCTCACGTCACCCATCCAGAAAGAAAATTGGCTTCATGTTAATCCATTAAAATGCCAGAATCGTTCTGTCAGCCCCACAAAAACTAAATTATTAAAGCTCTGCAAATGAAATTATTTTTCTTTATTTATCATTATATTTTCAGTTCATTTCATTTATTTCATTTAATTTATTTATGTATTCTCTTTTCATGGTAATGCAACATGAAATGCCACAACAGCAATTTAACAAATCCAACAAACACAACAAAAGTACATACCTTTCTATCATTGTTAACCATAAATCTGCTATGGTTTTCACCCATGGATGGCGTAGCTGGATATCAATGAAAAGTTCTGCTCTAACAGTTGCATTAACATGCTGTTCACAGGTTGTGTGTGTCTCCCGCTGTGTGTATGCGCTTGCATCGGTAAGCAGGGGATTCTGGGTAATTTCACTGCTCCCCTGCGTCGAGGTCACTGGGCCGAAGTGAATCTGAACAGTCCAATTAGGATTTGCATAATAAAAGATTAACAGCCTCAAACGGAGGCCGATCTCCACAGGTGACGGCCTTTTAAACAAGAAATACATGCATGAAGAGCCTAAATCCTGAACAAGTGTTCCTGTCCTGAGATGACATGCATTATTATCATCATCCTGATGCTGAAATCAACTAGCGGATGAATCTCGCAAGAGAAAGATCAGGCACGAGTCAGATTTAAAATCCGAAGAAAGAAATATTATTCTACAACTCAATTGCAATACTTGATTTTGATTCATTAAATCGTTTATTATGAATATAAATAAATCAATGAATCTGTGAAAAAATGCATACATAAACAAACAAATAAAAAACATAAAACCAGTAAAAACAAAAACAAATTAATACATAAAAAAATTAAATAAATAATATAAACATATTATTATTATCATTTAATAATAATAATAATAATAATAATAATAATAATACGTAATCAATTTCTTATTATATATTATTTATTAAAAAATGAATTTCATAA